>NC_057806.1:595728448-596028448 GCF_018294505.1 Triticum aestivum | reverse complement strand
GAGCGATGGTCTTTTCCTACCAATCTATCCCCCTAGGAGCATGTGAGTAATACTTTGCTTTGATAACTTCTAAATTTTTGCAATAAGTATATGAGTTCTTTATGACTAATGTTGAGTCCATGGATTATACGCACTCTCACCCTTCCACCCTTGCTAGCCTCTCTAATACCGCGCAACTTTCGCCGGTATCATACACCTACCATATACCTTCCTCAAAACAGCCACCATACCTACCTATTATGGCATTTCCATAGCCATTCCGAGATATATTGCCATGCAACTTTCCACCATCTAGTTCATCATGACACATCCATCATTGTCATATTGCTTAGCATGATCATGTAGTTGACATAGTATTTGTGGCAAAGCCACCGTTCATAATTCTTTCATACTTGTCACTCTTGATTCATTGCATATCCCGGTACACCGCCGGAGGCATTCATATAGAGTCATACTTTGTTTTAGTATCGAGTTGTAATCATTGAGTTGTAAATAAATAGAAGTGTGATGATCATCATTCAATAGAGCATTGTCCCAAAAAAAGAGAAAGGCCAAAGAAAAAAAGAAGGCCCAAAAAATAAAAAATAAAAAGGGGCAATGCTACTATCCTTTTTTCCACACTTGTGCTTCAAAGTAGCACCATGATATAGCGAGTCTCATATATTGTGCTTCAAAGTAGCACCATGTTCTTCATATAGAGAGTCTCATATGTTGTCACTTTCATATACTAGTGGGAATTTTATGTTATAGAACTTGGCTTGTATATTCCAATGATGGGCTTCCTCAAATTACCCTAGGTCTTCGTGAGCAAGCAAGTTGGATGCACACCCACTAGTTTCTTTTGTTGAGCTTTCATACATTTATAGCTCTAGTGCATTCATTGTATGGCAATCCCTACTCACTCACATTGATATCTATTGATGGGCATCTCCATAGCCCATTGATACGCCTAGTTGATGTCAGACTATCTTCTCCTTTTTGTCTTCTCCACAACCACCATTCTATTCCACCTATAGTGCTATAGCCATGGCTCACGCTCATGTATTGCGTGAAGATTGAAAAAGTTTTGAAAAAGTTAGAGTATGAAACAATTGCTTGGCTTGTCATCGGGGTTGTGCATGATTTAAATACTTTGTGTGGGGAAGATGGAGCATAGCCAGACTATATGATTTTGTAGGGATAACTTTCTTTGGCCATCTTATTTTGAGAAGACATAATTGCTTTGTTAGTATGCTTGAAGTATTATTATTTTCTATGTCAATATAAACTTTTGTCTTGAATCTTTCTAATCTGAATATTCATACCACAATTAATAAGATTTACATTGAAATTATGCCAAGTATCAGTTCGCATCAAAAATTCTCTTTTTATCATTTACCTACTCGAGGATGAGCAGGAATTAAGCTTGGGGATGCCTGATACGTCTCCAACGTATCTATAATATTTGATTGCTCCATGCTATATTATCTACTATTTTGGACTATATTGGGCTTTATTTTCCACTTTTATATTATTTTTGGGACTAACCTATTAACCGGAGGCCTAGCCTAGAATTGTTATTTTTTTTGCCTATTTTAGTGTTTCGGATAAACAGAATATCAAACGGAGTCCAAATGGAATAAAATCTTCGGAAACATGATTTTCTCACCGAACGTGATCCAGGAGACTTGGACCCTACTGCAAGGGATCAAAGAGGTGGTCACGAGGGTGCCCCCCCCCTAGGGCGCGCCCCCTGCCTCGTGGGCCCCTTGGTGCTCCACCAACGTACTCCTTCCTCCTATATATACACACTTACCCCCAAACGATCAGAACAGGAGCCAAAAACCTAATTCCACCGTTGCAACTTTTTGTATCCACGAGATCCCATCTTGGGGCCTGTTCCGGAGCTCCGCCGGAAGAGGGCCGTCATCACGGAGGGCTTCTACATCATCCTAGCCCCTCCGATGAAGTGTGAGTAGTTTACCTCGGACCTTCAGGTCCATAGTTAGTAGCTAGATGGCTTCTTCTCTCTCTTTGAATCTCAATACAAAGTTCTTCCCCTCTCTTGTGGAGATCTATTCGATGTAATCTTCTTTTTGCGGTGTGTTTGTTGATACCGATGAATTGTGGGTTTATGATCAAGTCTATCTATGAATAATATTTGAATCTTCTCTGAATTCTTTTATGCATGATTGGTTATCTTTGCAAGTCTCTTTGAATTATCCATTTGGTTTGGCCAACTAGATTGGTAGTTCTTGCCATGGGAGAAGTGCTTAGCTTTGGGTTCGATCTTGCGGTGTCCTTACCCAGTGACAGAAGGGGCAGCAAGACACGTATTGTATCGTTGCCATCGAGGATAACAAGATGGGGTTTATTTCATATTGCATGATTTATCTCTCTACATCATGTCATCTTGCTTAAGGCGTTACTCTGTTTTTAACTTAATACTCTAGATGCATGCTGGATAGCGGTCGATGAGTGGAGTAATAGTAGTAGATGCAGAATCGTTTCAATCTACTTGTCATGGACGTGATGCCTATATACATGATCATGCCTAGATATTCTCATAATTATGCACAATTCTATCAATTGCTCAACAATAATTTGTTCACCCACCGTAGAATACTTATGCTCTTGAGAGAAGCCACTAGTGAAACCTATGGCCCCCGGGTCTATTCTCATCATATCAATCTCCATCACTTTTATATTGCTTTGCTATTTACTTTTCCTTTACTTTTTACTTTGCATCTTTATATCAAAAATACCAAAAATATTCTATCTATCAGATCTCATTCTCGTAAGTGACCGTGAAGGGCTTGACAACCCCTAATCGTGTTGGTTGCGAGTAGCTATCGCTTTGTGCAGGTACGGGGGACTTGAGCATGGGCTCCTACTGGATTGATACCTTGGTTCTCAAAAACTGAGGGAAATACTTACGCTACTCTGCTGCATCATCCCTTCCTCTTCGGGGAAAACCAACGCAAGCTCAAGACGTAGCAATGAGCTACGGAAGAAACATCAAGCCGAATATGCTCACGTTGACAAAACTCCTCCATAGCCCCTTGGGAGAGATTAGTGCCATTTGTCAGTGATAATGCTGTGTGGAAAACCAAAATGGAAGATCACCTTTTTCATAAACTGAACCGCCGTGGCCGCATCACACTTACTCACCGGCTCCGCCTCAACCCACTTTGTGAATTTATCAACTGCCACTAGAAGATGTGTCTTTTTATCCTTAGACCTTTTGAAAGGTCCCACCATGTCAAGCCCCCAGACCGCAAACAGCCAAGTGATTGGAATCATCCGGAGTTCTTGAGCCGACACATGTGCTCGTCATGCGAACTTTTGACATCCATCACATCTACTGACCAGATCCTCTGCATCAGCGTGAGCTGTCAACCAGTAAAAACCGTGATGAAAAGCCTTGGCCACCAGAGATTTTGACCCGGCGTGATGACCACAATCGCCTTCATGGATCTCACGAAGTATTTCTTAGCCTTCTTCAGGGGAAACACACCGCTGAAACGCTCCAGAGACGCTGCGATGGTATAGTTCTCCATCAGAAATTGTCATTGACTTAGACCGCTAGATTATATGTCGAGCCAGGGTCTCATCCGCTGGCAACTCTCCCTGGGTCATGTAAGCCAAGAACGGCACTATCCAATTTGGGATGACATGAAGAGCCGCCACCAACTGCGCCTCCGGGTCAGGAATGGCTAGCTCTTCTTCCATGGGTAACTTGACAGACGGGTTATGCAAAACATCCAAAAAGGTGTTAGGTGGCACCGGCTTACGCTGAGATCCCAACCGGCTTAGAGCATCAGCCGCTTCGTTCTTCCTACGGTCGATGTGCTCCACCTGATATCCTTTAAAATGTCCTGCAACAGCATCAACTTCGTGGCGATAAGCCGCCATGAGAGGGTCTTTGGAATCCCACTTGCCTGATACTTGTTGAGCCACTAAATCTGAGTCGCCAAGACACCTGACCCGGCTTAGACTCATCTCTTTGGCCACTCGAAGACCATGGAACAAGGCTTCATACTCTGCCGCATTGTTAGTGCAAGGAAACATCAGCCGTAACACATAACAAAATTTGTCACCTCGAGGAGAGGTTAAAACCACTCCAGCCCCCGAGCCTTCCAATTGTCTAGACCCATCAAAATGAATATTCCAATATGTGTTGTCTGGTTTCTCTTCTGGCATCTGCATCTTTGTCCAGTCATTAATGAAGTCAACCAGTGCTTGAGATTTGATTGCAGTACGTGGTACATACTTCAACCCATGAGACCCAAGCTCAATGGCCCACTTGGCGACTCATCCAGTGGCTTCTCTATTTTGAATGATGTCTCCCAAAGGAGCAGAGCTAACCACAGTGATTGGGTGACCCTGGAAATAATGTTTAAGCGTCCGGCTCGCCATGAACACCCCATATACGAGCCTCTGCCAATGTGGGTATCGTTGTTTGGACTCAATTAACACCTCACTGACATAGTAAACCGGTCGTTGAACCGGATGCTCCTTGCAAACCTCCTTGCTCTCCACCACAATCGCCACACTAACAGCTCGTGAGTTAGCGGCTACGTATAACAACAGCGGCTCTTTCTCAACTGGAGCAGCA
Organism: Triticum aestivum; assembly: GCF_018294505.1. Classification (NCBI taxonomy): domain Eukaryota; kingdom Viridiplantae; phylum Streptophyta; class Magnoliopsida; order Poales; family Poaceae; genus Triticum; species Triticum aestivum. The sequence continues at coordinate 596,023,851 of NC_057806.1, read as the reverse complement.
AGGACCGGCGGCTCAACAAGATGTGTCTTCAGATCTTCAAAAGCAAAGTTTGCAGCATCGCTCCAAACAAAATCATCTGTTTTCTTCATCATCTGATACAAAGGCATCGCCTTCTCCCCTAGCCGGCTTATGAACCGGCTCAAAGCAGCAACACGACCCGCCAGCCGTTGAACATCATTGATGCATGTTGGTTTGTCCAGGGATGTAATTTCCTTGATTTTCTTCGGGTTAGCTTCAATACCTCGGTTGGACACCAAAAAACCCAAGAGCTTGCCGGCTGGGACTCCAAAAACACACTTAGCCGGGTTAAGCATCATTTTGTAGACCCAGAGATTATCGAAGGTCTCTTTCAGATCTGCGACCAAGGTTTCCTCTTCCCTGGATTTTACCACTATATCATCCACATAAGCATGAACATTACGCCCAGTCTGATCATGAAGACAATTCTGCACACACCGTTGGTAAGTCGCCTGGACACTCTTAAGCCCAAAAGGCATAGACACATAGCAGAAAGCTCCAAAAGGAGTGATAAAAGCCGTCTTTTCCTGATCTTTGACTGCCATCTTGATCTGATGATAACCTTAATAAGCATCCAAGAAACTCAAACGTGCGCAACCCGCCGTAGCATCGATGATCTGATCAATACGGGGGAGGGCAAAAGGGTTAGCCGGACAAGCCTTGTTTAAATCGGTGTAGTCCACACACATACGCGAGGTGCCATTCTTTTTTAGTACAAGCATCGGGTTGGCTAACCACTCTGGGTGAAAGACTTCCACAATGAACCCGGCCGCCAAGAGTCGGGCCACCTCTTCTCCAATGGCCTTGCGCCTTTCTTCATTGAACCGTCGGAGAAACTGTCTAACAGGTTTAAACTTTGGATCAATATTGAGAGTGTGCTCAACGAGTTCCCTCGAGACACCCGGCATGTCGGAAGGTTTCCATGCAAAGATGTCCCGATTCTCACGAATGAACTCGATGAGCGCGCTTTCCTATTTTGGATCCAAGTTTGCACTGATGATGAACTGCTTGGATGAGTCGCCAGGCACAAAATCAACCATCTCGATGTCATCAGCTGATTTGAACTTCAACACCGGCTCATGCTCTGTTGTTGGTTTCTTTAACGACGTCATGTCTACCGGATCAACGTGATCCTTGTAAAACTTTAACTCCTCTGTTGCACAAACAGACTCAGCATAGGCAGCATCACCTTCTTCACACTCCAAAGCTATTTTCCGGCTCCCATGTACTGTAATGGTACCCTTATAACCCGGCATCTTGAGTTGCAAATATACATAACACGGCTGAGCCATGAACTTGGCATAAGCCGGTCGTCCAAACAGAGCATGATATGGGATTTTGATCTTAACCACCTCAAAGGTTAATTTTTCTGCTCTGGAGTCATACTCATCTCCAAAGGCTACTTCTAGTTCAATCTTATCAGTCATCTCCAAAACTCGCAAGCTCCATTAGCGAAAGAAAACAAAACACCACTTCAAGGTACTGTAATGAACTCATTCTTTATTTATATTGGTGTTAAACCTACTGTATTCCAACTTCTCTATGGTTTATAAACTCTTTTACTAGCCATAGATTCATCAAAATAAGTAAACAACACATGAAAAATAGAATCTGTCAAAAACAAAACAATCTGTAGTAATCTGTAACTAACACAAACTTCTGGAACCTCAAAAATTCTAAAATAAATTGTTGGACGTGAGGAATTTATCTATTAATCATCTGCAAAAAGAATTAACTAAATAGCACTCTCTAGTAAAAAAAATGGCAGCAATTCTCGTGAGCGCTAAAGTTTCTGTTTTTTTACAGCAAGATCAACAAGACTTTCCCCAAGTCTTCCCAACGGTTCTACTTGGCACAAACACTAATTAAAACATAAAAACTCAATCATAACAGAGTCTAGATAAATTATTTATTACTAAACAGGAGAAAAAAGCAAGGAACAAAAATAAAGTTGGGTTGCCTCCCAACAAGCGCTGTCATTAGGCATGATGATTTCAATGATGCTCACATAAAGGATAAGAATTGAAACATAAAGAGAGCATCATGAAGAATATGACTAGGACATTTAAGTCTAACCCACTTCCTATGCATAGGGATTTTGTGAGCAAACAACTTATGGGAACAATAATCAACTAGCATAGGAGGGCAAAACAAGCATAACTTCAAATTTTTAAGCACATAGAGATGAAACTTGATATTATTATAATTCCTACAAGCATATGTTCCTCCCTCATAATAATTTTCAGTAGCATCATGAATGAATTCAATAATATAACCAGCACCTAAAGCATTCTTTTCATGATCTACAAGCATAGAAATTTTATTACTCTCCACATAAGCAAAATTCTTCTCATTCGGAATAGTGGGAGTATCATAAGAGACTCGAATACTATTGTTTCCACATTAAAAGAGTAATGTTCAGAAAAAGAGTAATCATAATCATGACAAGTTTTATAAATATAATCATCATTCTTTTTATAGCATATGTATCATCACAATAATTATCATAAGTAGCAACTTTGTTCTCATCATAATCGATTGAAACCTCTTCCAAGCTAGTGGAATCATCACTAAATAAAGTCATGACCTCTCCAAATCCACTTTCATAATTATCACAATAAGATTCAACATCATCCAAAATAGTGGGGTCATTACTTCCTAAAGTTGACACTCTTCCAAACCCACTTTCATCAATATAATCATCATAAGAAGGAGGCATGCTATCATCATTATAAATTTGCATATCAAAACTTGGGAGACTAAAAATATCATCTTCATTAAACATAGCATCCCCAAGCTTGGGACAAACATTAATTGCAGCAAATATATTCTCAAAAACATCATCTTCATCAAACATAGCATCCCCAAGCTTGGGACTTTTCATATCATAAGCATAATCACTCTCATCATTGATAGTATGGATAGCACCAATAGTATAGCAATTATTATCATCACAAGGAGTAATAGGAGCAACATCATTTGGGAGGGATACCTTTTTACCTTTGCTTCTCCGTCTTTTCTTTTTCTTCTTCACATCATGTGTGGGTTTAATCCTCTTTTCGGAGCTCCTTATTAATGAGATTGGTTGAATAGGAGGCTCCTCCTCGTTACCTAATTCATCATAAGAAATAATAGGAGGATATTGGGAAGTCTCTTCCCTTTCATTAGTATTCTATTCATCTTCTATTTGTTTTCTTTTCTTTATACAATTGGCAATATAAGGATTTTTAATGCAATTCACTGCACAATACATATAAATTTCTTCTAGATCAATATCGAGGAATTTCTCGAGGTTATGTTCTGGAATAATCTTAGTTTGACGTTTCATTTCTTCATAACTCAAAAGCAAACTAAGTTCATTATAATGTGCAAGGGAAATCAAGTCACCACAATTTTTGGACACGATTCGATCATGAAACAATTTGCATTTGATATTTAAATGACCATGTTCATTGCAAAGTTCACAAGTATGGCTAAGAAAATTTAAATTTTCAGCACTAATATTTAGCCTTTCTTGCAACCATTTAGTTTCTAAATGCTTATGCCTCTTGCAATATCTATCTTCCCTATTTGGTGTGTACTTGCAAACCCAATGCACTCCACAAAAATTAACATGTTTATAGGAGACATTTTCATCATAACTAGTGCAATCATCATTAGTACTATGGATATTCAAGGAGTTCATACTAACAACATTGCAATCATGCTCATCATTCAAATATTTAGTGCCAAACATTTTAATGCATTCTTCTTCTAACACTTTGGCACAATTTCCCTTTCCATCGTACTCACGAAAGATATTAAAAAGATGAAGCGTATGAGGCAAACTCAATTCCATATTTTTTTGTAGTTTTTTTTATAAAACTAAACTAGTGCTAAAACAAGAAACAAAAAGATTCGATTGCAAGATCTAAAGATATACCTTCAAGCGCTAACCTCCCCGGCAACGGCGCCAGAAAAGAGCTTGATGTATACTACACAACCTTCATCTTGTAGACGTTGTTGGGCCTCCAAGTGCAGAGGTTTGTAGGACATTAGCAAATTTACCTCAAGTGGATGACCTAAGCTTTATCAATCCGTGGGAGGCGTAGGATGAAGATGGTCTCCCTCAAACAACCCTGCAACCAAATAACAAAGAGTCTCTTGTGTCCCCAACACACCCAATACAATGGTAAATTGTATATGTGCACTAGTTCGGCGAAGAGATGGTGATACAAGTGCAATATGGATAGTAGATAATGGTTTTTTGTGATCTGAAAATATAAAAACAGCAAGGTAACTAATGATAAAAGTGAGCGTAAACGGTATTGCAATGCTAGGAAACAAGGCCTAGGGTTCATACTTTCACTAGTGCAAGTTCTCTCAACAATAATAACATAATTGGATCATATAACTATCACTCAACATGCAACAAAGAGTCACTCCAAAGTCACTAATAGCGGAGAACAAACGAAGAGATTATGGTAGGGTATGAAACCACCTCAAAGTTATCCTTTCTGATCGATCTATTCAAGAGTCCGTAGTAAAATAACATGAAGCTATTCTTTCCGTTCAATCTATCCAAGAGTTCGTACTAGAATAACACCTTAAGACACAAATCAACCAAAACCCTAATGTCACCTAGATACTCCAATGTCACCTCAAGTATCCGTGGGTATGATTATACGATATGCATCACACAATATCAGATTCATCTATTCAAACCAACACAAATAACTTCAAAGAGTGCCCCAAAGATTCTACCAGAGAGTCAAGACGAAAATGTGTGCCAACCCCTATGCATAGGTTCATGGGCGGAACCCGCAAGTTGATCACCAAAACATACATCAAGTGGATCACATGATATCCCATTGTCACCACAGATAAGCACGTGCAAGACATACATCAAGTGTTCTCAAATCCTTAAAGACTCAATTCGATAAGGTAACTTCAAAGGGAAAACTCAATCCATTACAAGAGAGTAGAGGGGGAGAAACATCATAAGATCCAACTATAATAGCAAAGCTCGCAATACATCAAGATCGTACCACCTCAAGAACACGAGAGAGAGAGAGAGAGAGAGAGATCAAACACATAGCTACTAGTACATAGCCTCAGCCCCGAGAGAGAACTACTCCCTCCTCGTCATGGAGAGCGCCGGGATGATGAAGATGGCCACTGGAGAGGGATTCCCCCTCCGGCAGGGTGCCGGAAAGGGTCTAGATTGGTTTTCGGTTGCTACGGGGGCTTCTAGTGGTGAAACTCTTGATCTATTGTGATCCCTGAAGTTTTTAGGGTATATGGATATATATAGGAGGAAGAAGTACGTCGGTGGATCTCCGGGCTGTCCAAGAGGCAGGGGGAGCGCCCAGGGGGTGGGCGCGCCCCCCACCCTTATTACATAGTAGCAATCACACACTTATTACATCGAATGTCTCAAAAGAGAAGTTATTACAATAATATGGCTTAAGGCCATATAATGCGATAACAACGGAAGGCTTGGAAGATAAGTGAGTCCATCAACTCCAACGGCATAGCTGAGCTGCACGGCAACAACCTAACGAACCTTACTCCTCGTCTGAAAAGTCTGCAACATAATACGTTGCAGCCCGAGAATGGGTCAGCACATGGAATATGCTGGCAATGTAACATAGTAGAGCAAGAATAGAATAATGCTATCACTACATGCATATTTGGCTGGTGGAAAGCTCTATGGTTATAGTTTTTGCGAAAAGCCAATTTTTCCCTACAACAAAGGAATAGATTTTAATTTAACTATCATGGTGGTTGAACAACATTGAGAAAGTAACCCCAACTCAATCCCAATTAAAGTAATTAAAAACCCAACAAATTGAATTAAGAGTGATGAGATACATGTGATAACCCAAGTACTAGATACTCAAATTGTCCATAACCGAGGACACGGCTAACCATGATTAGATTGTACACTCTGCAGAGGTTTGTGCACTTTTCCTCACAAGACTCGATCACCTTTGTTGGATTTCTCGCACTACATGGTGTTTGAGAAATGGATGACCAAGACACAATCTTTCAGAAACATTAACTCTCTACTCCGGGTAGACCATACCAAACCTACAAAACCCACTACCTGCTGATCCACCTCTTCAAGAGCTTCACATAACTTACTCAACTATGCTAGAGCCCATAATAGCTTGTGGCTGCACACGGAAGTTTCTAGCATGAATCATCCCAGTTCCCTTTGAGCCTGGGTGGCGGTCCATAGGAAGATCACATGGGTACCCCGGGATTTCCAAAAAAACAGACAACACTGGGTTCCCCAGGTGCCTCAGTCCACCCAGATGTGTATTCAAGTTGCCACCTTAAGTTGAACCATTAATTAACAATCTCACATCTATCATGGATTTCACTCAAACCCAAACCACGTCTACGAGCATAGCATAGCAATAAGCAACGCGCAGAAGTAACTCCCAAGGGTTTGATAGTAACATGGTAATAGGTTCTACCTCAACAAGTACTTCCCAACCCACAAGTTAAATGACATCCTAATCATGCAATGTTTGAGGATGGGAACTAATGCATAAAAACTGGGTATGAAAAGACTATGATCAATGTGTTACTTGCCTTGCTGACGATCCGCAAAACCTAGAGATTCGTAGTAGCACGCTCCCACTCCGGGTGTTCTATCGCAAACAAACAATAACATACATAAGCAACAAGCAAAGATGCACAAGCAAAACTCAAATAAGAGAGGTTGACCAGAAAGTTCAACTTAAGAACTCCGGTTAGCAAAAGGAATCAAATCAAACGGAGCAACGAAACTCAAACGGCGAAAGAAACAAGATCCGTTTACTAATCTGAACTAAGGTCAAAATTTACAGTACCAAAATCTTGTTCAAGTTGATTAAACAGAAAGAGGTTCTCGAGACGAAGATCTAGGCACTTGAATCGCCTGATTCCGACTAACGAGCGAAAAGATAAACAGAAACTAAGATCGGCTCAAAAATCGCGATCGAGAATAATCGCAGATAAATCCGATAAAAAGAAAACTGACGAACAGTCTAACGAATGAGCGTTCGTTAGCTGTAACTAACGGGCGAAAAGCGTTCGTTAAAACAAACATATGGACGTACGTACGGACGAACGTCCGCTAAATAGAAGAACCGAGAAAAACCGACGAACCAATCTAAAAAAACGAACTAGGGTTTCTAAAAACCGAACGGGTTTTAAAAAAACCGGCGGCTCGAGTCCGGTGCGGTACCTCCGGCGAGGGGCTCCGGCGAGGCGGGGTTGGGCGGCGGGGTGGCGGCTCGCGGGGCGGCGGGGCTCGGCGGCGCGGCGGCGGGGCTCGGCGGCGCGGGCGACAGCGAGACGCGGCGGCGACAGGCGCGGGGCGGCGGCGGTGTGGTGCTGGGGGGGCCGGGGTGGCACGTATAAATAAGAGGGGGCGACTTGGAGGAGGAGGCAAGGCGCGGCGGAGGCGGAGTCCGGCTCGGACTCCGGTCCGAGCTCGGCGGCGGCGGCGCGCGCCCGAGGAAGGCGGCGGCTGCGGCTTGGGCCGGCGGCCCGGCTGGGTTTCGGCCCAGTTGGCTGGAGATTTTTTTAAAATAATTTCATCGGCAGAAATAAAATCCTAGAAAATAAAATAAAAAATCTAAAAATGCCAAAGCAAATTTTCACCGTCTAAATAAAATATTTAGAACAAGATGAATATTTTCTTGGCCCTAAGATGCAATTTTGAAAACGTGCAATTTTTCTAATGCATATAAAATCCAAATAAAATCGAATAAGTGATTTTAATATTTTTCCTCCAATATTTCAATTGTTTTGGAGAAGTCATATTATCTCCTCTCTTATATTTTAATATGAAATATTTTTCGGAGAGAAAAATTATTAAAATCAAAATCCTCGTTTCATTATTTGATAAAAATCAAATATGAACACCGGGTAAATCCCCAACTCTCTCCGAGGGTCCTTGAGTTGCTTAGGATTTCGAGGATTGCAAAACGAAAATGCAATAAAATATGATATGCATGGATGACCTATGTATAACATTCCAAATTGAAAATTCGGGATATTACAAACCTACCCCCCTTAAGATGAATCTCGCCCTCGAGATTCGGGTTGGCTAGAAAATAGGTGCGGGTGGTCTTTGCGGAGATCATCCTCTCATTCCCAGGTGGCTTCATCCTCTGTATGGTGGCTCCACTGAACTTTGCAAAACTTGATAACCTTGCTGCGGGTGACTCGGCTGGAAAACTCAAGAATCTTAACTGGCTTCTCCTCATAAGTCAAATCACTGTCCAACTGAATCGCCTCCAAGGGTACTGTATCTCTTAACAGTATATCGGCCATCTCAGCATGACACTTCTTCAATTGTGAAATATGGAACACATCGTGAACTCCTGACAATCCCTCGGGCAATTCCAGCTTGTAGGAAACTTCTCCCATTCGTTCCAAGACACGATACGGTCCTACAAATCTCGGGGCTAACTTTCCCTTAACTCCAAAACATTTCACTCCTCTCAAGGGTGATACTCGCAGATATGTTCTGACTCCAATTTCATAGGTTACCTCCTTGCGTTTTGAATCTGCGTAACTCTTCTGCCTGGACTGAGAAATCTTTAGTCTATCACGAATTAGTTTAACCTTCTCCTCAGACTCCTTGATCAAGTCTGGTCCAAACAACTGTCGGTCTCCTACCTCATCCCACATCAACGGCGTTCTGCACCTGCGTCCATACAGGGCTTCAAACGGTGCCATCTTCAAACTGGCTTGGTAGCTATTGTTGTACGAGAACTCTGCGTAAGGCAAATTGTCATCCCAGCTAGATCCATAATCTAGCGCACAGGCTCTCAACATGTCCTCCAAAATTTGATTGACTCTCTCAGTCTGTCCATCCGTCTGTGGGTGAAACGTTGTACTGAACTCCAATCTCGTACCCAAAGTCTGGTGTAACTGATGCCAAAACTTTGAAGTAAATTGTGTTCCTCTATCTAATACGATGGTCCTCGGAACTCCATGCAGACATACGATCCTGGACATATATATCTTGGCCAACTTCGCACTTGTATAGGTGGTTTTCACTGGGATAAAGTGAGCCACTTTGGTCAAGCGATCAACTACTACCCATATAGAATCATATCCTGCTTTGGTTCTGGGCAGTCCGGTAATAAAATCCATGCCAAGTTTATCCCACTTCCATTCGGGTATCGGCATAGGCTGTAACAATCCTGCTGGCTTCTGATGCTCTGCCTTCACTCTCTGACCTACATCACATACGGCTACATACTCGGCAATATCCTTCTTCATACCCATCCACCAGAAACGTTCCTTCAAATCCAAATACATCTTGGTGTTTCCGGGGTGTATCGAGTATGGTGAGTCATGAGCCTCCTGAAGTATTAACTTCCTGATCTCTGTGTTATTGGGCACATAAATCCGGTCCTCAAACCATAAGGTGTCGTGCTCATCCTCACAAAAACCTTTGGCCTTTCCTTTGCTCATCTTCTCCTTTATCTCGGCAATCTCTTTCTCATCCTTCTGAGCTTCTCGAATCTTGCCCAACAATGTTGACTGAACCTCCATTGTTGCTACGAAACCTCTTGGAACAATCTCCAACCGAAGTTCCATAATATCCTCTGCTAACTCCTTCGGCAATCCCTTACTTTCAAGGATATTAGCATAACTCTTTCGGCTCAAAGCGTCTGCTACGACATTGGCCTTTCCGGGATGATAGTGTAGCTTCATATCGTAATCCTTTATAAGCTCCAACCATCTCCTCCGCCTAAGGTTCAGCTCCTTCTGTGTGAAAATGTACTTCAAACTCTTATGATCCGTGTACACATCACAACGGTTTCCAATAAGCTAATGTCTCCAAGTCTTCAATGCATGCACTATGACTGCTAACTCCAAATCATGTGTGGCATAGTTCAACTCATGAGGCTTTAGTTGTCGTAAGGCATACGAAACAACTCTTCCGTCCTGCATAAGCACACATCCAAGTCCTAAGCGAGAGGCGTTGCAATACACTTGGAACTCCTTATGTATATCTGGCAGTGTTAGCACTGGGGCTGTAGTCAAACGTTTCTTCAACTCCTGGAAACTTGCCTCGCAATCATCTGTCCATTTAAACTTGGTATCCTTCTTCAATAACTCCGTCATTGGCTTCACAATTTTGGAAAAATTCTCAATGAATCTCCGATAGTATCCTGCGAGTCCAAGAAAACTACGGATCTCGCTAACTGAAGTGGGTGCCAACCATTCAGTGACTGACTGAACCTTGCTAGGGTCTAGTGCTATACCTTCTCCTGATATAACATGTCCAAGGAATCCGACTTCCTTCAACCAAAATTCGCATTTGCTGAACTTAGCATACAACTGGTGTTCCCTGAGTTTCTCGAGAACTAAACGCAAATGCTCCTTGTGCTCCTCTTCATTCTTCGAGTATACCATAATATCGTCAATAAACACCACAACAAACTTATCCAAATACTCCATGAACACCTTGTTCATCATGCTCATGAAATAGGCAGGGGCGTTAGTCAGTCCAAACGACATGACCGTATACTCGTATAATCCATACCGCATGGTGAACACTGTCTTTGGTATATCCTTCTCTCGGATCTTCAACTGATGGTATCCCGATCACAAATCGATCTTCGAAAACACTTTGGCTCCTTGCAACTGATCAAACAGATCATTGATCATCGGCAGTGGGTACTTGTTCTTAATCTATACTTCATTCAAAGCCCGATAATCAACAACCATCCTTAGGGATTTATCCTTCTTCTCAACCAAAAGTACTGGGGCTCCCCAAGGTGACGAGCTTCTTCGAATGTAACCTTTCTCCAATAACTCCTTGATCTGTTTCTTAATTTCCTCCAGATCATTTGCGGGCATCCGATAGGGTCTCTTGGATATTGTCCCTGTACCTGGCAATAGCTCTATCAAAAATTCAATGTCTCTATCCGGTGGCATGCATGGTAACTCCTCTGGAAAAACATCCGGGTAGTCCTGCACTACAGGCACTTCCTCCAGAACAACTCTCGTGAGGGCATTCACTTGGCTCCTCCTAGGCACATGCCTAGATACATACTTAATCCTTTTTCCCTCTGGGGTGGTGAGATAAATCGACTTGCTAGCACAGTCAATACTTCCTCCATACTTTGACATCCAGTCCATACCTAATATCACATCCAATCCTTGTGACTCCAAGATAATTAGGTCAGACAGAAAAACATGTGTGCCAATGGTTAGGGGTATCTGGTCGCACCATTGGCTAGCCATGTACTCTGCTCCAGGTGAACTCACTAGGAGAGGGGTCCTAAGGGTTTAGGTCGGTAGTTTAAACTTATCCACGAATCCCCTTGATATGTATGAATGCGATGCACCAGTATCGAAAAGAACAAGAGCGGTGAATGACTTAACCAAAAACTTACCTATTACCGCGAACGGCTGCTCTTCAACCTCCTCCACGTTAACGTGGTTTACTTGTCCTTTGTTGGATGGATTAGGCTTCTTCCCCGCGCTCCCATTTCCGTTTCCATTCCTTCCTTCAGGGCAATCATTGGCATAGTGCCCTGTCTTCCTGCACTTAAAGCAAGTAACTTGACTTAGGTCTCTTTTGGCGGGTGTGGCTGGGTTGGAGCGGTTCTGATTGTTGTTAGCTCCGTTCCCATTTCCAGTCTTAGCACCATTGTGATTATGCGATCCTCCTCCAGTGTGATTGTGACCTCCATGGTTATGGACAAGTCCTCCCGAGTTCGGAGTTAGGTGAGGCTTCTGCTGGGCTCCTGAGTTATACTTCCCTTGTCCGTACTTCCTCTTACGGTTCTCAATCTGCTGTTGCTTCCCTTCAATCATAAGAGCCTTATCTACCAACTCCTGGTAGTTGTTGAAGGTTGCTACCATCAGCTGCATGCTCATCTCATCATTCAGCCCTTCCATCAACTTCTCTTGCTTCGCGGCATCTGTGGCCACATCATCAGGGGCATAGCGAGATAACTTGCTAAACTCATCCACGTACTGAGCCACAGTACGGTTCCCCTGGCGTAAGTTGCGGAACTCCCGCTTCTTCATCTACATAGCTCCAGTTGAGACATGGGCTGTGCGGAAAGCTTGTTGAAATTGGTCCCATGTCACCGTGGCTATGGGGTAGGTGACAGTGTAATTCTCCCACCATGATGCTGCTGGTCCATCCAACTGGTGTGCGGCAAAACGCACCTTCTCAGCATCAGTGCATCCTGAAGTGGTTAACTCCCTTCCAATCCTGCGGAGCCAATCATCTGCAACTATAGGCTCGGTGCTACTGGAAAACACCGGTGGTTGTAACCTTAGAAAGCAGGCTAGGTTGTCCACTGGTGGAGGGTTGTTGTTGTTGTTGTTGTTGATGCCCTGGTTCTGAACTAGCAATTGCATCAGGGTATTCTGCTGCTAGATTAACTGGGTGAGCTCCGGCGGAAAGGCAAAACTGGTGTCACATCTCGGAGGCATCTGATGGGTGTAGATGCAAGAGATCAGAATAGAAAGGGGGTCTAATGAGAAACACTACCCATATGCACATGAGACAAACACAATCATTTCACTCAATCAATGAAGCAAGGGCATACAAGCGGTCTAGAACTATCGCAAAAGTGCTCTACTACTACTAAATACATGGGGGAATACCAATAATATATGGTGGTCATCTAGAAATTTTGATCGGTGGAAGACTCCATGATGTCTGCTCCAGCTTCTTCTTCAAAGTCATCCTCACTAGGATCGGAATCGGTGTCGTCGATGATGATGTAGTTATTCGGGCAAGTGGGATCGTCATCTTCTACTCCCGGTGCTGGTCCTCCCATGAATACTCCGATCTTCTTAACTAGGTCGTCATTCTTCTCTAGTAGTGCCTTGATTTCCTCCTCATATCCATCGCGTGTAAACTTGAGTTCTTCCTCCAGCTCGATGATCCTAGTCTTCGCCTTCTTCAAGTCCATCATGTCTGCGCACATCTGGTTCTCTTGACATCAAATGTGCTGGTTTAACTCCTGGATGAAAGCTGCAATGGATCTATCCTTCCTGGTGCTGATCATCTCCCATTGCTCATCTCGGCACCCACAAATCTGATAGATAGTATCCTTAAGCTCCTTATGATAAACTTCTCCAATGCGTCTCATGGTGATGTGAGCTGCCATACTCTTTCCTAAACTCCAGGTTGGTGCATCGAAGGAAAACTCTATGGGGTTAGAAGTTGGCGAGAACGTCCTTCCTGGAACTTGTACTTGAATCATCCAGCGCTCCTCTTCTGGTAAGGTGGTGTTGTACGTCCCGGTGAAGCTTGGTATTCCAATGTTCAAGTATCTAGTGACTTCCTTCAAGTGGCGTCCAAAAGGGGTGTCTTCATCCGGTTGTGCAAACTTGTTCTTCATCTCCGCCATCCTAAAGAGTAGAAAATGGAGAGGAGTCAGAAATGAGAAGAGAATAGTGACCTATGGCTTTAGCTTAGTGGTCGTGTCCTACACTCAGCGTGTGCTCTGATACCATCTTGTAGCGACCCACCTCAAACGGTCAAGTCTCTGTGCTTCAGTGTCATCCCTGGATCGGTAACGCTAACACACACAGTACTCGAAGGATTTATAACAGAGTAGCAATCACACACTTATTACATCGAATGTCTCAAAAGAGAACTTATTACAATAATATGGCTTAAGGACATCTAATGCGATAACAGCGGAAGGCGTGGAAGATAAGTGAGTCCATCAACCCGAACGGCATAGCTGAGCTGCACGGCAACGACCTAACGAACCTTACTCCTCGTCTGAAAACTCTGCAACATAATACGTTGTAGCCCGAGAACGGGTCAGCACATGGAATATGCTGGCAATGTAACACAGTAGAGCAAGAACAGAATAATGCCATCACTACATGCATATTTGGCTGGTGGAAAGCTCTATGGTTATAGTTTTTGCGAAAAGTCAATTTTTCCCTACAACAAAGGAATAGATTTTAATTTAACTATCATGGTGGTTGAACAACATTGAGAAGGTAACCCCAACTCAATACCAATTAAAGTAGTTAACAACCCAACAAATTGAATTAAGAGTGATGAGATACATGTGATAACCCAAGTACTAGATACTCAAATTGTCCATAACTGGGGACACGACTAACCATGATTAGATTGTACACTCTGCAGAGGTTTGCACACTTTTCCCCACAAGACTCGATCGCCTCCGTTGGATTTCTTGCACTACATGGTGTTTGAGAAACGGATAACCGAGACACACTCTTTCAAGAAAATTAACTCTCTACTTCGGGTAGACCATACCAAACCTACAAAACCCACTACCTGCTAATCCACCTCTATAAGAGCTTCATGTGACTTACTCAACTATGCTAGAGCCCATAATAGCTTGTGGATGCACACGGAAGTTTCTAGCATGAATCATCCCACTTCCCTTTGAGCCTAGGTGGCGGTCCATAGGAAGATCACACGGGTACCCCGGGATTTCCAAAAAAACAGACAACACTGGGTTCCCCAGGTGCCTCAATCCACCCAGATGTGTATTCAAGTTGCCACCTTAAGTTGAACCTTTAGTTAACAATCTCACATCTATCATGGATATCACTCAAACCCAAACCACATCTACGAGCATAGCATAGCAATAAGCAACGCACAGAAGTAACTCCCAAGGGTTTGATAGTAACATGGTAATAGGTTCTACCTCAACAACTACTTCCCAACCCACAAGTTAAATGACATCCTAATCATGCAATGTTTGAGGATGGGAACTAATGCATAAAAACTGGGTATGAAAAGAGTATGACCAATGTGCTACTTGCCTTGCTGACGATCCGCAAAACCTAGAGATTCGTAGTAGCACGCTTCGCACTACGGGTGTTTTATCGCAAACAAACAATAACATACATAAGCAACAAGCAAAGATGCACAAGAAAAACTCAAATAAGATAGGTTGACCAGAAAGTTCAACTTAAGAACTCCGGTTAGCAAAAAGAATCAAATCAAACGGAGCAACGAAACTCAAACGGCGAAAGAAACAAGATCCGTTTACTAATCTGAACTAAGGTCAAATTTTACAGTACCAAAATCTTGTTCAAGTTGATTAAACAGAAAGAGGGTCTCGAGACGAAGATCTAGGCGCTTGAATTGCCTGATTCCGACTAACGAGCGAAAAGATAAACAGAAACTAAGATCAGATCAGAAATCGCGATCGAGAATAATCGCAGATAAATCCGATAAAAAGAAAACTGACGAACAGACTAACGAACGAGCGTTTGTTAGCTGTAACTAACGGGCGAAAACCGTTCGTTAAAACGAACGTACGGACGAACATCCGCTAAATAGAAGATCCGAGAAAAACCGGCGAACCGATCTAAAAAAACGAACTAGGGTTTCTAAAAAAACCGAACGGGTTTTATAAAAACCGGCAGCTCGGGTCCGGCGCGGTACCTCCGGCGAGGGGCTCCGGCGAGGCGGGGTTGGGTGGCGGGGTGGCGGGGCTCGGCAGCGCGGGCGGCAGCGAGGCGCGGCGATGACAGGCGCGGGCGTCGGCGGCTACAGGGCGGCGGCGGCTGCGGGGCGGCGGTACTGTGGTGGTGGGGGGCCGGGGTGGCGCGTATAAGTAGGAGGGGGGCGACTTGGAGGAGGGGGCAAGGCACGGCGGAGGCGGAGTCCGGCTCGGACTCCGGTCCGACCTCGGTCGCGGCGCGCGCGCGCGAGGAAGGCGGTGGCGGCGGCTTGGGCCGGCGGCCCGGCTGGGTTTCGGCCCAGTCGGCTGGAGATTTTTTTTTAAAAATAATTTCGCCGACAGAAATAAAATCCTAGAAAATAAAATAAAAAAAATCTAAAAATGCCAAAACAAATTTTCACTGTCTAAATAAAATATTTAGAACAAGATGAACATTTTCTTGGCCCTAAAATGCAATTTTGAAAACGTGTAATTTTTCTAATGCAAATAAAATCCAAATAAAATCGAATAAGTGATTTTAATATTTTTCCTCCAATATTTCAATTATTTTGGAGAAGTCATATTATCTCCTCTCTTATATTTTAATATGAAATATTTTTCGGAGAGAAAAATTATTAAAATCAAAATCCTCGTTTCATTATTTGATAAAAATCAAATATGAACACCGGGTAAATCCCCAACTCTCTCCGAGGGTCCTTGAGTTGCTTAGGATTTCGAGGATTGCAAAACGAAAATGCAATAAAATATCATATGCATGGATGACCTATGTATAACATTCCAAATTGAAATTTTGGGATGTTACACTTACGCTACTTTGCTGCATCACCCTTTCCTCTTCAAGGGAAAACCAACGCAGTGCTCAAGAGGTAGCAAGAAGAATTTCTGGCGCCGTTGCCGGGGAGGTCTATGCAAAAGTCAACATACCAAGTACCCATCACAAACCCTTATCTTCCGCATTACATTATTTGACATTTGTCTCCCATTTTTCTCTCCCCCACTTCACCCTTGCCATTTTATTCGCCCTCTCTCTCTATCCTCCCTCTCTTTCTCTATTTGCCTTTTTTTGCCCGTTCCTTGTTATCCCGTGTGTTGGATTGCTTGTTTGTTACGATGGCTCTTCCCCGATTTGGTGATCTTCACCTTAAAAGGTTAGAAGAAATCGAAAGCAACGTTAGGAGTTTTATGGTCTTACAATTTGAGCATAATAATTTCTTTAGAAACGAGCTTAAGGAACAAAAAAGCTTTATGAGTTATATGAATAAAGAGCTCGATGATATGTCTAAAGAATTTGATGGTTTGAGATCCCAAATTGCTTGTCTTGAGAAGTTAATAGCTGAAATTTCGGATAAGCGGGCTACCTTAGTCAATAAGATGGCCGCTAAGCCGGAAAACTATGAAAATAAAGATGGAGATCTAAAAGTTATTGATGTGTCCCCTATTAAATCTTTGTTTTGCAATATGAATCTTGATAATGATGGGACTAAATATGATCCACCTTTACCTAGATGACGTTCCAAAAATTCGGAGTCTTTAGATCTTGATGCTAAAATTGTTAAAAGTGGGATTGAAGAAGTCAAAACTTTAAATATTAATGAACCCACTATTTTGGATTTCAAGGAATTTAATTATGATAGCTGCTCTTTGATAGATTGTATTTCCTTGTTGCAATCCGTGCTAAATTGTCCTCATGCTTATAGCCAAAATAAAGCTTTTACCAAACATATCGTTGATGCTTTGATGCAATCTTATGAAGAAAAACTTGAGTTGGAAGTTTATATCCCTAGAAAACTTTATGATGAGTGGGAACCAACTATTAAAATTAAAATTAAAGATCATGAATGCTATGCTTTGTGTGATTTGGGTGCTAGTGTTTCCACGATTCCAAAGACTTTATGTGATTTGCTAGGTTTCCGTGATTTTGATGATTGCTCTCTAAACTTGCACCTTGCGGATTCCACTATTAAGAAACCTATGGGAAGAATTAATGATGTTCTTATTGACGCAAATAGGAACTATGTGCCCATAGATTTTATTTTTTTTGACATAGATTGCAATCCTGCATGTCCTATTATTCTTGGTAGACCTTTCCTTAGAACGATTGGTGCAATTATTGATATGAAGGAAGAAAATATTAGATTCCAATTTCCGTTAAGGAAATGCACGGAACACTTTCCTAGAAAGAAAATTAAATTACCTTATGAATCTATTATGAGAGCCACTTATGGATTGCCTACCAAAGATGGCAATACCTAGATCTATCCTTGCTTTTTATGCCTGGCTAGGGGCGTTAAACAATAGTGCTTGTTGGGAGGCAACCCAATTTTATTTTTATTCCTTACTTTTGCTCCTGTTTAGTAATAAATAATTTATCTAGCCTCTGTTTTGGTTGTGTTTTTTGGGTTTAATTAGTGTTTGTGCCAAGTAGAACCGTTTGGAAGACTTGGGGAAAGTCTTGTTAATCTTGCTGTAAAAAACAGAAACTTTAGCGCTCACGAGAACTACTGCCATTATTATTTGGAAAGTGATATTTAGTTAATTACTTTTGCAGATGATTAATATATAAATTACTCACGTCCAGAAATTTATTTTAGAATTTTTGGGGTTCCAGATCTTGCGCTAGCTACAGATTACTACAGACTGTTCTGTTTTTGACAGATTCTGTTCTTCGTGTGTTGTTTGCTTATTTTGATGAATCTATGGCTAGTAAAATAGTTTATAAACCATAGAGAAGTTTTAATACAATAGGTTTAACACCAATATAAATAAAGAATGAGTTCATTACAGTACCTTGAAGTGGTGTTTTGTTTTCTTTCGCTAACGGAGCTCACGAGATTTTCTACTTTAAGTTTTGTGTTGTGAAGTTTTCAAGGTTTGGGTAAGGATTTGATGGATTATGGAACAAGGAGTGGCAAGATATTAAGCTTGGGGATGCCCATGGCACCCCCAAGATAATCTAAGGACACCAAAAAGCCAAAGCATGGGGATGCCCCGGAAGGCATCCCCTCTTTCGTCTACTTCCATCGGTAACTTTACTTGGAGCTATATTTTTATTCACCACATGATATGTGTTTTGCTTGGAGCGTCTTATATGATTTGAGTCTTTGCTTTTTAGTTTACCACAATCATCTTTGCTGCACACACCTTTTTGAGAGAGACATACATGATTCAGAAATTATTAGAATACTCTATGTGCTTCACTTATATCTTTTGAGTTATATAGTTTTGCTCTAGTACTTCACTTATATCTTTTAGAGCATGGTGGTGGATTTGTTTTATAGAAACTATTGATCTCTCATGCTTCACTTAGATTATTTTGAGAGTCTTAAATAGCATGGTAATTTGCTTAATTAATCCTAATATGCTAGGTATTCAAGATTAGTAAAACAAATTCTTATGCGTGTGTTGAATACTATGAGAAGTTTAAAACTTGATAATTGTTTTGAGATATGGAGATGGTGATATTAGAGTCGTGCTAGTTGAGTACTTGTGAATTTTAGAAATGCTTGTGTTGAAGTTTGTGATTCCCGTAGCATGCACGTATGGTGAACCGTTATGTTAAGAAGTTGGAGCATGATATATTTATTGATTGTCCTCCTTATGGGTGGCGGTCGGGGATGAGCGATGGTCTTTTCCTACCAATCTATCCCCCTAGGAGCATGCGCGTAGTACTTTGCTTCGATAACTAATAGATTTTTGCAATAAGTATGTGAGTTCTTTATGACTAACGTTGAGTCCATGGATTATACGCACTCTCACCCTTCCATCATTGCTAGCCTCTCTAATACCGCGCACCTTTCGCCGGTATCATACACCCACCATATACCTTCCTCAAAATAGCCACCATACCTACCTATCATGGAATTTCCATAGCCATTCTGAGATATATTGCCATGCAACTTTCCACTGTTCCGTTTATCATGACACGCTCCATCATTGTCATATTGCTTTGCATGATCATGTAGTTGACATATTAGTAGTGGCAAAGCCACCGTTCATAATTCTTTCATATAAGTCACTCATGCATCATTGCTATCCCGGTACACCGCCAGAGGCATTCATATAGAATCATACTTTGTTCTAGTATCGAGTTGTAATCTTTGAGTTGTAAATAAATAGAAGTGTGATGATCATCATTAATAGAGCATTGTCCCAAATAAGAGAAAGACCAAAAAAAAGAGAAATTCCAAATAAAAAATAAAAAATAAAAAATAAAAAATAAAAATAAAAGGGACAATGCTACTATCCTTTTTTCCACACTTGTGCTTCAAAGTAGCACCATGATCTTCATGATAGAGAGTCTCTTGTTTTGTCACTTTCATATACTAGTGGGAAATTTTCATTATAGAACTTGGCTTGTATATTCCAACAATGGGCCTCCTCAAGTGCCCGAGGTCTTCGTGAGCAAGCAAGTTGGATGCACACCCACTTAGTTTCTTTTGTTGAGCTTTCATACATTTATAGCTCTAGTGCATCTGTTGCATGGTAATCCCTACTCACTCACATTGATATCTATTGATGGGCATCTCCATAGCCCGTTGATACGCCTAGTTGATGTGAGACTATCTCCTCCCTTTTTGTCTTCTCCACAACCACCATTCTATTCCACCTATAGTGCTATGTCCATGGCTCACGTTCATGCATTGCGTGAAGATTGAAAAAGTTTGAGAACATTAAAAGTATGAAACAATTGCTTGGCTTGTAATCGGGGTTGTGCATGATTTGAATACTTTGTGTGGCGAAGATGAAGCATAGCCAGAGTATATGATTTTGTAGGGATAACTTTCTTTGGCCATGTTATTTTGAAGAGACATAATTGCTTAGTTAGTATGCTTGAAGTATTATTATTTCTATGTCAATATTAAACTTTTATCTTGAATCTTTCGGATCTGAATATTCATGCCACAATTAAGAAGAATTACATTGAAATTGTGCCTAGTAGCATTCCACAACAAAAATTCTGTTTTCATCATTTACCTACTCGAGGACAAGGAGGAATTAAGCTTGGGGATGGTTGATACGTCTCCAACGTATCTATAATTTTTTATTGCTCCATGCTATATTATCTTCTGTTTTGGACATTATTGGGCTTTATTATCCACTTTTATATTATTTTTGGGACTAACCTATTAACCGGAGGCCTAGCCCAGAATTGCTGTTTTTTTGCCTATTTTAGAGTTTCGCAGAAAAATAATATCAAACAGAGTCCAAACAGAATGAAACCTTCGGGAACATGATTTTCAGAACGAACATGATCCAGGAGACTTGGACCCTACGTCAAGCAACCAACAGGGAAGCCATGAGGTAGGGGGTGCGCCTACCCCCCAGGCACGCCCTGCACCCTCGTGGGCCCCATGTTGCTCCACTGACGTACTCCTTCCTCTTATATATACCTACGTACCCCCAAATGATCAGATACAGAGCCAAAACCCTAATTCCACCGCCGTAACTTTCTGTATCCACGAGATCCCATCTTGGGGCCTGTTTCGGAGCTCAGCCGGAGGGGGGCATCGATCACGGAGGGCTTCTACATCAACACCATAGCCCTTCCGATGAAGTGTGAGTAGTTTACCTCAGACCTTCGGGTCCATAGTTATTAGCTAGATGGCTTCTTCTCTCTTTTTGGATCTCAATACAAAGTTTTCCCCCTCTCTTGTGGAGATCTATTCGATGTAATCTTATTTTGCGGTGTGTTTGTTGAGACGGATGAATTGTGGGTTTATGATCAAGTTTATCTATGAACAATATTTGAATCTTCTCTGAATTCTTTTATGTATGATTGGTTATCTTTGCAAGTCTATTCGAATTATCAGTTTGGTTTGGCCTACTAGATTGATCTTTCTTGCAATGGGAGAAGTGCTTAGCTTTGGGTTCAATCTTGCGGTGTCCTTTCCCAGTGATAGTAGGGGCTACAATGCACGTATTGTATTGTTGCCATCGAGGATAACAAGATGGGTTTTTTACCATATTGCATGAATTTATCCCTCTACATCATGTCATCTTGCTTAAAGCGTTACTCTGTTCTTATGAACTTAATACTCTAGATGCATGCTGGATAGCGGTCGATGTGTGGAGTAATAGTAGTAGATGCAGGCAGGAGTCGGTCTACTTGTCTCGGACGTGATGCCTATATACATGATCATACCTAGATATTCTCATTACTATGCTCAATTATGTCAATTGCTCAACAGTAATTTGTTCACCCACCGTAAAATACTTATGCTATTAAGAGAAGCCACTAGTGAAACCTATGGCCCCCGGGTCTATCTTCCATCATATTAATCTTCCAACACTTAGTTATTTTCATTGCCTTTTATTTTACTTTGCATCTTTATCATAAAAATACCAAAAATATTATCTTATCATATTTATTAGATCTCACTCTCGTAAGTGACCGTGTAGGGATTGACAACCCCTTATCGCGTTGGTTGCGAGGATTTATTTGTTTTGTGTAGGTGCGAGGGACTTGCGCGTAGCCTCCTACTGGATTGATACCTTGGTTCTCAAAAACCGAGGGAAATACTTACGCTACTTTGCTGCATCACCATTTCCTCTTCAAGGAAAAACCAACGCAGTGCTCAAGAGGTAGCAATGGTAGATATAGGTTTTGGTAATTTACAAGTAAAAAAAGTGAGCGTAAACGGTATTGCAATGCTAGGAAACAAGGCCTAGGGTTCATACTTTCACTAGTGCAAGTTCTCTCAACAATAATAACATAATTGGATCATATAACTATCCCTCAACATGCAACAAAGAGTCACTCCAAAGTCACTAATAGCGGAGAACAAACTAAGAGATTATTGTAGGGTAAGAAACCACCTCAAAGTTATTCTTTCGAATCGATCTATTCAAGAGTTCGTACTAGAATAACACCTTAAGACACATGTCAACCAAAACCCTAATGTCACCTAGATACTCCAATGTCACCTCAAGTATCCATGGGTATGATATTATACGATATGCATCAAACAATCTCATATTCATCTATTCAACCAACACAAAGTACTTCAAAGAGTGCCCCAAAGTTTCTACCGGAGAGTCAAGACGAAAATGTGTGCCAACCCCTATGCATAAGTTCACGAGCGGAACCCGCAAGTTGATCACCAAAACATACATCAAGTGGATCACGTGAATATCCCAATGTCACCACAGATAAGCACATGCAAGACATACATCAAGTGTTCTGAAATCCTTAAAGACTCACTCCGATAAGATCACTTCAAAGGGAAAATTCAATCCATTATAAGATAGTAGAGGGGGAGAAACATCATAAGGTCCAACTATAATAGCAAAGCTCGTGATACATCAATATCGTACCATCTCAAGAACACGAGAGAGAGAGATCAAACACATAGCTACTGGTACATACCCTCAGCCCCGAGGGTGAACTACTCCCTCCTCGTCACAGAGAGCGCCGGGATGATGAAGATGGCCACCGATGAGGGATCCCCCCTCCGGCAGGGTGCCGGAACAAGGTCCCGGTTGGTTTTTGGTGGCTACAGAGGCTTGCGGCGGCGGAACTCCCGATCTATTCTGCTCTTTGATGTTTTTAGGGTATATGGACATATATAGGCGAAAGAAGTAGGTCAGCGGAGCCATGAGGGGCCCATGAGGGTGGGGGCGTGCCTAGGGGGTAGGGCGCGCCTCCCTGCATCGTGGCTTCCTCAAAGCATCCCTGACGTCTACTCCAAGTCTCCTGGATTGCTTCCGTTCCAAAAATAACTCTCCCAATGGTTTCATTCTGTTTGGACTCCGTCTGATATTTCTTTTCTTCGAAACACTGAAATAGGCAAGAAAAACAGCAATTTGGGTTGGGCCTCCGGTTAATAGGTTAGTCCCAAAAATAATATAAAAGTGTTTAGTAAATCCCATAAACATCCAAAACAGATAATATAATAGCATGAATACTTCATAAATTATAGATACGTTGGAGACGTATCAGCATCCCCAAGCCTAATTCATGCCCGTCCTCGAGTAGGTAAATGACAAAAGAAAGAATTTATGAAGTGTGAATGCTAGCAGGTGCACAAGTTTGATCAATGGTAATTTCAATCACCTTTTCTAGCATCATTATATATCATAACAGTAGCTCAACTCATAGGACTTCTCATGATCAACTAACAAGCTATTCCCATGTTAAAGTATAGATCATAAACTTTCTTGAAAACTAACAAACCGTGTTATTAGTCATCAAACAATTACAATTCATCTTATTTTCAGGAAGGGTCTATGTCAGAGCTTTGATTCAGCAAACTTCACATACTCAACTATCATTTAGTCTTTCACAATTGCTAACACTCACGTGATATTTATGGGTTCAAAGTTTTAATCAGACACAGAGAAAGATAGGGGCTTATAGATTCACCTCACAACCTTTTACCTCAAGGGTAATGTCAACAATAATAGTTCATGATGCCTTACATCCAATTGGATATATATATATATCAGGATCTTTCCAACACAATGTGCTTGCCAAAGGATAAAATGTAAAAAGGAAAGGTGAAGATCACCATGACTCTTGAATAAGGTATAAGACAATAATAAAAGATAGGCCCTTCGCAGGGGGAAGCAGAGGTTTTCATGCGCTTTTATAGTTGGATGAACAAAATCTTAATGCGAAAGAACGTCACTTTATATTGCCACTTGTGATAGGGACCTTTATTATGCAGTCTGTCGCTTTTATTGCTTCCTCATCACAAGATCATATAAAGCTTATTTTCTCCACACTAATAGATCACACATATTTAGAGAGCAATTTTTATTGCATGCACCGATGACAACTTACTTGAAGGATCTTACTCAATCCATAGGTAGGTATGGTGGACTCTCGTGGCAATACTGGTTTAAGGGATGTTTGGAAGCACAAGCAATATCTCTACTTGGTGCAAAGAATTTGGCTAGCATGAGGGGGAAAGGCAAGCTCAACATGTTGGATGATCCATGACAATATACTTTATTTCAGATATAAGAAAACATAACCCATTACGTTGTCTTCCTTGTCCAACATCAACCTTATAACATGTCATATTTTAATGAGTGCTCACAATTACAAAAGATGTCATAGATAGTATATTTATATGTGAAATCTCTCTTCCCTCAATACTCTTTCATGAATTGTTCAAGTGACCAATACAATGTTTGCTAACCTTCAATAAATTTACCACCTCTACTTCTTATATGTGAAGTCATTACTCCCATGGGATAATCATATGAAACATATATACTTTTCAGATTTATTATATTCAAATCATTCAACTATTTACTCATAGGATATAAGTGAAGCACACGAGTAAATGACAAACTACTCCAAAAAAATATAAGTGAAGATCAATGAGTAGTTAAATAATTATCTAGCTATGTGAAGACTCTCCCATTTAATAATTTCAGATCTTGATAATTTATTCAAACAGCAAGCAAAACAAAATAAAATGACATCTAAGAATATCAAACATCTTGTGAAGAAGCAAAAACTTAGGATCAACCGATACTAACCGATAGTTGTTGAAGAAGAAAGGTGGGATGCCAACCGGGCCATCCCCAAGCTTACACGCTTGAGACTTCTTGAAATATTATTTTGGGATGCCTTGTGCATCCCCAAGCTTGATATTTTGTGTCTCCTTAATTCCTCTCATATCACGGCCTGCCTAAATCTCAAAAGCTTCATCCACACAAAACTCAACAAGGACTCGTGAGATAAGTTAGTATAAAACCAATGCAAAAACCTTATCATACTCTAATGTAACAAATCACTAAAATTATTATTAAACATTTAATACTAAATGCATCTGCATATTTAATAGTCCTGTCCTCAAATAGAATCATTAAACAGGCAAACATATGCAAGCAATGCAAACATAACAGCAATCTGCCTAAATAGGACAGTCTGTAAAGAATGCAGCAAGATCCATACTTCCCTAGCTCCAAAAATTATGAAAGAAAATTCCCACTGTAGTAAATTTATCAGATCTTATTATGAAAAAGGTTTCAACATTTTATCACATTCTGAATTTTCTAGGGAATTTTTGCAACAGCGGTAAACTTTCTGTTTTCAAACAGCAACATGTAGACTTGTAAAATAGGCATAGTAAAGGCTATCAATGCCACTTTTATTGAAATAAAAGATGCAAAACATTGTCCTAAATAACATCAAGCAAATACTAACAAAATAAATTGACGCTCCAAGAAAAACACATATCATGTGGTGAATAAAAATATAGCTCCAAGCAAAGTTACTGATGAACGAAGACGAAAGAGGGGATGCCATCCGGGGCATCCCCAAGCTTAGGCTCTTGGTTGTCCTTGAATATTACCTTGGAGTGCCTTGGGCATCCCCAAGATTAGGCTCTTGCCACTCCTTATTCCATAGTCCATCGAATCTGTACCCAAAACTTGAAAACTTCACAACACAAAACTTAACAGAAAACTCGTAAGCTCCGTTAGTATAAGAAAATTAATCACCACTTTTAGTACTGTTGTGAACTCATTCTAAATTCATATTGGTGTAATATCTACTGTATTCCAACTTCTCTATGGTTCATACCCTCCGATACTACTCATAGATTCATCAAAATAAGCAAACAACACACGAAAAACAGAATCTGTCAAAAACAGAACAGTCTGTAGTAATCTGTAGGTTTCGAATACTTATGGAACCCCAAAAATTCCAAAATAAATTTCTGGACGTGAGGAATTTATATATTAATGATCTTAAAAAATAATTAACTAAATATCACTCTCCATTAAAAAAATTCAGTAAATCTTGTGAGCGCTAAAGTTTCTGTTTTTTACAGCAATATCGCAAAGACTTTCCCCAAGTCTTCCCAAAGGTTCTACTTGGCACAAACACTAATTAAAATAATAAAACCACATCTAAACAGAGGCTAGATGAATTATTTATTACTAAACAGGAGCAAAAAGCAAAGAACAAAAATAAAATTGGGTTGCCTCCCAACAAGCGCTAACGTTTAACGCCCCTAGCTAGGCATGATGATTTCAAAGATGCTCACATAAAGATAAGAATTGAAATATAAAGAGAGCATCATGAAGAATATGACTAGCACATTTAAGTCTAACCCACTTCCTATGCATAGGGATTTTGTGAGCAAACAACTTGTGGGAAAGAGAATCAACTTGCATAGGAAGGTAAAACAAGGATAACTTCAAGATTTTCAGCACATAGAGAGGAAACTTGATATTATTGCAACTCCTACAAGCATATATTCCTCCCTCATAATAATTTTCAGTAGAATCATGAATGAATTCAACAAAATAACCATCACATAAAGCATTCTTTTCATGATCTACAAGCATAGAATTTTTATTACTCTCCACATAAGCAAATTTCTTCTCATGAATAATAGTGGGAGCAAGCTCAACAAAATAACTATCATGTGAGGCATGATCCAATTGAAAATTAAAATCATGATGACAAGTTTCATGGTTATCATTATTCTTTATAGCATACATGTCATCACAATAATCATCATAGATAGCAACTTTGTTCTCATAATCAATTGGAACCTCTTCCGAAATAGTGGAATCATTACTAAATAAAGTCATGACATCTCCAAATCCACTTTTATAATCATCACAATAAGATTCAACACCCTCCAAAATAGTGGGATCATTACTTCCTAAAGTTGATACTCTTCCAAACCCACTTTCATCAATATAATCATCATAAATAGGAGGCATGCTATCATCAAAATAAATTTGCTCATCGAAACTTGGGGGACAAAAAATATCATCTTTATCAAACCTCGCATCCCCAAGCTTGTGGATTTGCATATCATTAGCATCATGGGTATTCAAAGAATTCATACTAACAACATTGCAATCATGCTCATCATTCAAAGATTTAGTGCCAAACATTTTATAGACTTCTTCTTGTAGCACTTGAGCACAATTTTCCTTTCCATCATTCTCACAAAAAATATTAAAAAGATGAAGCGTATGAGGCAAACTCAATTCCATTTTTTGTAATTTTATTTTATAAACTAAACTAGTGATAAAACAAGAAACTAAAAGATTCGATTGAGAGATCTAAAGATATACCTTCAAGCACTCACCTCCCTGGCAACGGCGCTACAAAAGAGCTTGATGTCTACTACGCAACCTTCTTCTTGTAGACGTTGTTGGGCCTCCAAGTGCAGAGGTTTGTAGGATAGTAGCAAATTTCCCTCAAGTGGATGACCTAAGGTTTATCAATCCATGGGAGGCGTAGGTTGAAGATGGTCTCTCTTAAACAACCCTGCAACCAAATAACAAAGAGTCTCTTGTGTCCCCAACACACCCAATACAATGGTAAATTGTATAGGTGCACTAGTTCGGCGAAGAGATGGTGATACAAGTGCAATATGGATGGTAGATATAGGTTTTTGTAATCTTAAATTATAAAAACAGCAAGGTAACAAGTAATAAAAGTGAGCGTAAACGGTATTGCAATGCTAGGAAACAAGGCCTAGGGTTCATACTTTCACTAGTGAAAGTTCTCTCAATAATAATAACATAATTGGATCATATAAATACCCTCAACATGCAACAAAGAGTCACTCCAAAGTCACTAATAGCAGAGAACAAACTAAGAGATTATTGTAGGGTACGAAACCACCTCAAAGTTATTCTTTCGGATCGATCTATTCAAGAGTTCGTACTAGAATAACACCTTAAGACACATATCAACCAAAACCCTAATGTCACCTAGATACTCCAATGTCACCTCAAGTATCCGTGGGTATGATTATATGATATGCATCAAACAATCTCAGCTTCATCTATTCAACCAACACAAAGTACTTCAAAGAGTGCCCCAAAGTTTCTACCGGAGAGTCAAGACGAAGACGTGTGCCAACCCCTATGCATAAGTTCACGAGCGGAACCCGCAAGTTGATCACCAAAACATACATCAAGTGGATCACATGAATATCCCAATGTCACCACAGATAAGCACATGCAAGACATCCATCAAGTGTTCTCAAATCCTTAAAGACTCAATTCGATAAGATCACTTCAAAGGGAAAACTCAATCCATTACAAGAGAGTATAGGGGGAGAAACATCATAAGATCCAACTATAATAGCAAAGCTCGTGAAACATCAAGATCGTACCATCTCAAGAACACGAGAGAGAGAGAGAGATCAAACACATAGCTACTGGTACATACCCTCAACCCCGAGGGTGAACTACTCCCTCCTCGTCATGGAGAGCGCTGGGATGATGAAGATGGCCACCAGTGAGGGATCCCCCCTCTGGCAAGGTGCCGGAACAGGGTCCCGATTGGTTTTTGGTGGCTACAGAGGCTTGCGGCGGCGAAACTCACGATCTATTCTGCTCTCTGATGTTTTTAGGGTATATGGACATATATAGGCGAATTAAGTTGATCAGGGAGCCACGAGGGGCCCACGAGGGTGGGGCGCCCAGGGGGGTAGGGCGCGCCTCCCTGCCTCGTGG
This sequence comes from Triticum aestivum, assembly GCF_018294505.1. Lineage (NCBI taxonomy): Eukaryota > Viridiplantae > Streptophyta > Magnoliopsida > Poales > Poaceae > Triticum > Triticum aestivum. The sequence continues at coordinate 595,994,956 of NC_057806.1, read as the reverse complement.
CTTCCTCGAAGCTTCCCTGACGTCTACTCCAAGTCTCCTGGATTGCTTCCGTTCCAAAAATAACTCTCCCGATGGTTTCATTCTGTTTGTACTCCGTTTGATATTCCTTTTCTTCGAAACACTGAAATAGGCAAGAAAACAACAATTTGGGCTGGGCCTCCGGTTAATAGGTTAGTCCCCAAAATAATATACAAGTGTTTAGTAAAGCCCATAAACATCCAAAACAGATAATATAATAGCATCAATACTTCATAAATTATAGATACATTGGAGACGTATCACTCTCAACAATTTTTATTCGTCATACTCTTTATATGTGAAGTCATTACTCTCCATAAGATCTATATGATCTCTTTATTTCTTTTTATTTATTTTTTATTATTCTATTCTCTCAAGATCATAGCAAAATAATCAAGCCCTTGACTCAACACTAATCTTTATTATATATAGCTCACGGACTCGATTACATAGAAGGATCATAAAGCAAAACTCACAACTAGATCATACTAAAACTTTATTCTACTAGATCAAGAAATTACCAAAAGGATCGAACTAAGAAGAACGGTAAAGATAAAAGTGACGGTGATACAATACCGGGGCACTCCCCCAAGCTTGGCAGTTGCCAAGGGGAGTGCCCATACCCATGTGTTTATGTCTCCTTCTTCGGGGGTGGTGATGTGATATTCTTGGCGATGATGCCCCTCGGGATACGATTCTCTTCTTTGAGCTTATTGACTTGCTGCTTGAGGTCCATTATTTGCTTACGGAGCTTGGCCGTGACGGCTAAAGCTCCTTTCACCCAAGGATGTTGCATAGCCGCGGGAGAACAAGTAACACTATTTTTCATATTTTCATAAGAAATAAATCTAACAATGGACGGGATGACCGAGTTTGGACTAGCCGAGCTTTGTAGTTTCCCCATAGTGAATCCCGCTCGGAAACGAGAAGTAACTTCTTCATCCTCCTCCATGGCATCTATCCTTTTCAAATCGGCCTCCATCTCTTCCTCAGTTAATGGCCCAAAGTGGTCAGCATTGATGTTTGCTCTTGGCCCCGGTGTCAGATGAGACACCCGGCTCTTCCCGACTGACTCTTGAGAAGACATCCTGCTCTAAATCTGTAGTAGAAACAACTCGAAACAAAGACAAAGGATATTTGCTTGATACGGTGGTCAAAACCCTCAGAAGATTATATAATGATTTTTTACCGATCAGAAGAAGTATCGTGCAAGAAAATGGAGTCCGGAGAGCACACGGGGTGCCCACGAGGCAGGGGGGTAGGGCGCGCCCTCCACCCTCGTGGAAGCCTCGTGTCCTTCCCGGGCCACTTCTTATTTTCCTATTTTCTTAAATATTCCAAAACGGAGAAAAATTGCTATTAGAACTGTTTTGGAATCGGTTTACTTACCGTACCACGTACCTATTCCTTTTGGGAGTCTGAAACATTCTGGAAAGTGTCCCTTATGTATTCCTCCGGGGTTATGGTTTCAATAAAATTAGTTTCAATATTTATAGGATTACCTGAGATATAATGTTTGATTCTTTGACCGTTCACCACCCTCGGATTTGTGCCCTCGAAGTTGTTGATTTTTATGGCACCGGAACGGTAGACCTCCTCGATGATGTAAGGACCTTCCCATTTAGAGAGGAGTTTGCCTGCAAAAAATCTTAAACGAGAGTTGTATAGCAATACATAATCACCTACATTAAACTCACGCTTTTGTATCCTTTTATCATGCCATCTTTTAACTTTTTCTTTAAATAGTTTGGCATTCTCGTATGCCTGGGTTCTCCATTCATCAAGTGAGCTAATTTCAAAAAGCCTCTTCTCACCGGCAAGTTTGAAGTCATAGTTGAGCTCTTTAATAGCGCAATATGCCTTATGTTCTAATTCAAGAGGTAAGTGACATGCTTTACCATAAACCGTTTTATATGGAGACATACCCATGGGATTCTTATATGCAGTTCTATAAGCCCATAATGCATCATCAAGTTTCTTGGACCAATTATTTCTAGATCTATTAACAATCTTTTGCAAAATTAATTTAAGCTCTCTATTACTCAATTCTATTTGACCACTACACCATGGGTGATAAGGAGATGCAATTCTATGATTAGCATCATACTTAGCAAGCATTTTACGAAAGGCATCATGAATAAAATGTGAACCACCATCAGTCATTAAGTATCTAGGGACTCCAAACCTCGGAAAAATAACTTCTGTAAGCATCTTAATAGAGGTGTTATGATCAACACTACTAGTTGGAATAGCTTCTACCCACTTAGTAACGTAATCAACATCAACTAAAATATGTGTATACCCATTAGAGAAAGGAAACGGTCCCATATAATCAAAGCCCCAAACATCAAATGGTTCAATAACAAGTGAATAATTCATAGGCATTTCTTGACGTCTACTAATATTACCAATTCTTTGACATTCATCACAAGACAAGACAAACTTACGGGCATCCTTGAAGAGAGTAGGCCAATAAAAACCGGATTGCAATACCTTATGTGCAGTTCTGTCTCCAGCATGGTGTCCTCCATAAGCCTCAGAGTGACACTTGCATAGGATCTATTCCTGTTGATGCTCAGGTACACAATGTCTAATAACACCATCTACTCCTTCTTTATAAAGATGTGGGTCATCCGAGAAGTAATGTCTTAAATCATAGAAGAACTTTTTCTTTTGCTGGTATGTGAAACTAGGTGGTATAAACTTAGCGACAATATAATTAGCATAATCAGCATACCATGGAGCAGTACGAGAGGCATTTATGACAGCTAATTGTTCATCGGGAAAGCTATCATCAATAGGTAGTGGGTCATCAAGAACATTCTCTAACCTAGACAAGTTGTCTGCAACGGGGTTCTCAGCTCCCTTTCTATCAATAATATGCAAATCAAATTCTCGAAGCAAGAGAACCCATCTAATAATTCTAGGTTTAGCATCTTTCTTTTCCATAAGATATTTAATAGCAGCATGATTAATGTGAACAGTTACTTTAGAATCAACAATATAAGGTCCAAACTTATCACAAGCAAATACAACCGCTAAAAATTCTTTTTCAGTAGTAGCATAATTTCTTTGGGCACTGTCTAGAGTTTTACTAGTATATTAAATAACATTTAATTTCTTATCAACTCTTTGTCCTAGAACAGCCCCTACAGCATAATCACTAGCATCACACATAATTTTAAATGGTAAATTCCAATCAGGAGGTTGAACAATAGGTGCAGAAACCAAAGCTTTCTTAAGTATTTCAAATGCTTCTACACAGTCATCATCAAAGACAAAAGGAACATCTTTTGTAAAAGATTAGTCAAAGGCCGAGAAATTTTAGAGAAGTCCTTAATGAACCTCCTATAAAAACCGGCATGACCAAGGAAGCTTCTTGTACCTTTGATGTCCTTAGGACACGACATCTTTTCAATAGCATCAACTTTAGCTTTATCAACTTCAATACCTCTATCAGAAATTTTATGCCCCAAGACAATACCTTCATTAACCATAAAGTGGCACTTCTCCCAATTCAAGACAAGATTAGTTTCTTCACATCTCTACAAAACTCGATCAAGGTTGCTTAAGCAATCATCAAAAGAAGTTCCGTAAACAGAGAAATCATCCATGAAAACCTCAACAATCTTTTCACAAAAGTCAGAGAATATAGCAGTCATACATCTTTGAAAGGTAGCAGGTGCATTACATAAACCAAAAGGCATACGTCTATAAGCAAAGGTACCAAAAGGGCAAGTAAAAGTTGTCTTTTCTTGATCCTCTTTGACACAAGTATTTGAGAGAAACCAAAATAACCATCTAGAAAGCAAAAATGAGTATGTTTGGATAATCTTTATAGCATTTGATCAATAAAAGGTAGCGGGTAATGATCCTTTTAGTAGCTTTATTTAATTTGCGGAAATCAATTACCATTCTATAACGTGTAACAATTCTCTGTGGGATCAATTCATCTTTATCATTAGGAACAACAGTAATACCTCCCTTCTTAGGGACACAATGGACAGGACTTACCCACTGACTATCAGCAACGACATAAATTATACCTCCCTCCAGAAGCTTTAGTATTTCTTTTCTTACCACTTCTTTCATCTTAGGATTTAACCGTCGTTGGTGATCAACAACTGGTTTATCGTCTTTCTCCAGCTTTATTTTGTGCTGGCATAGAGTGGGACTAATGCCCCATCATCAAGAGTATATCCAATAGCAGCATGGTGCTTCTTCAGAGTTTTCAATAATTTCTGTTCTTCATGCTCTGAAAGGTTAGCACTAATAATAATAGGATATATCTCTTTCTCATCAAGATAAGCATATTTAAGAGTATCAGGTAAAGGTTTAAGCTCAAACATGGGATCACCCTTGGGTGGAGGAGGATCCCCTAGAATCTCAACATGCAAGTTGTGTTTCAAAATAGGTCCCTGTTTAAAGAATACTTCATCTATTTTCCTTCTTTCATTCATAAACATATCATTTTCATGGTCTAGTAAATATTGTTCCAAAGGATCACTAGGAGGCACGACAATAGAAGCAAGACCAATAATTTCATCTTTACTAGGCAATTCTTTATCATGGGGTTGTCTACGAAATTTAGAAAAATTAAACTCATGAGACATATCCCCTAAACCAACAGAAACAATATCCTTATTGCAGTCCATCTTATCATTAACCATATTCAAGAAGGGACTTGTTGGTGAACGTAGCAAAATTTTAAAATTTTCTACGCATCACCAAGATCAATCTATGGAGTCATCTAGCAACGAGGGAGAGGGGAGTGCATCTACATACCCTTGTAGATCACGCGCGGAAGCGTTCAAGAGAACGGGGTTGATGGAGTCGTACTCGTCGTGATCCAAATCATCGATGACCTAGCGCCGAACGGACGGCACCTCCGCGTTCAACACACGTACAGTTGGGAAGACGTCTCCTCCAACTTGATCCAGCAAGGGGGAAGGAGAGGTTGATGAAGATCCAGCAGCACGACGGCGTGGTGGTGGAAGCAACGGTGATCTCGGCAGGGCTTCGCCAAGCACAGGTAGAGGGAGGGAGAGGGAGAGGCCAGGGGCTAGGGTGCGGCTGCCCTCCCTCCCCCCACTATATATAGGGTCCCTAGGGGGGCACCGGCCCTAGGAGATCCAATCTCCAAGGGGGGGCGGCGGCCAAGGGGGTGGCTTGCCCCCCAAGCCAAGTGGGGCGCCCTCCACCCCTAGGGTTTCCAACCCTACGCGCAGGGGGGCCCAAGGGGGGCGCACCAGCCCACTAGGGGCTGGTTCCCCTCCCACTTCAGCCCATGGGGCCCTCTGGGATAGGTGGCCCCACCCGGTGGACCCCCGGGACCCTTCCGGTGGTCCCGATACAATACCGAGTACCCCCGAAACTTTCCCGATGGCCGAAACTTGACTTCCTATATATAATTCTTCACCTCCGGACCATTCCGGAACTCCTCGTGACGTCCGGGATATCATCCGGGACTCCGAACAACTTTCGGGTTACCGTATACTAATATCTCAACAACCCTAGCATCACCGAATCTTAAGTGTGTAGACCCTACGGGTTCGGGAGACATGCAGACATGACCGAGACGACTCTCTGGTCAATAACCAACAACGGGATCTGGATACCCATGTTGGCTCTCACATGCTCCTCGATGATCTCATTGGATGAACCATGATGTCGAGGATTCAATCAATCTGTATACAATTCCCTTTGTCAATCGGTACGTTACTTGCCCGAGACTTGATCGTCGGTATCCCAATACCTCGTTCAATCTCGTTACCGGCAAGTCACTTTACTCGTACCGTAATGCATGATCCCGTGATCAACCACTTGGTCACATTGAGCTCATTATGATGATGCATTACCGAGTGGGCCCAGAGATACCTCTCCGTCATACGGAGTGACAAATCCCAGTCTCGATTCATGCCAACCCAACAGACACTTTCGGAGATACCTGTAGTGTACCTTTATAGTCACCCAGTTATGTTGTGACGTTTGGCACACCCAAAGCACTCCTACGGTATCCGGGAGTTGCACAATCTCATGGTCTAAGGAAATGATACTTGACATTCGGAAAAGCTATAGCAAACAAACTACACGATCTTTGAGCTATGCTTAGGATTGAGTCTTGTCCATCACATCATTCTCCTAATGATGTGATCCCGTTATCAATGACATCCAATGTCCATAGTCAGGAAACCATGACTATCTTTTGATCAACGAGCTAGTCAACTAGAGGCTCACTAGGGACGTGTTGTGGTCTATGTATTCACACATGTATTACGATTTCCGGATAACACAATTATAGCATGAACAATAGACAATTATCATGAACAAAGAAATATAATAATAACCATTTTATTATTGCCTCTAGGGCATATTTCCAACAGTCTCCCACTTGCACTAGAGTCAATAGTCTAGTTACATTGTGATGAATCGAACACCCATGCAGTTCTGGTGTTGATCATGTTTTGCTCTAGGGAGAGGTTTAGTCAACGGATCTGCCGCATTCAGGTCCGTATGTACTTTACAAATATCTATGTCTCCATTTTGAACACTTTCACGAATGGAGTTGAAGTGACGCTTGATATGCCTGGTCTTCCTGTGAAACCTGGGCTCCTTGGCAAGGGCAATAGCTCCAGTGTTGTCACAGAAGAGAGTCATCGGGCCCGACGCATTGGGTATGACTCCTAGGTCAGTAATGAACTACTTCACCCAGATTGCCTCTTGTGCTGCCTCCGAGGCTGCCATGTACTCCGCTTCACATGTAGATCCCGCCACAACGCTTTGCTTGCAACTGCACCAGCTTATTGCCCCACCATTCAAAATATACACGTATCCCGTTTGTGACTTAGAGTCATCCAGATCTGTGTCGAAGCTAGCATCGACGTAACCCTTTACGACGAGCTCTTCGTCACCTCCATAAACGAGAAACATATCCTTAGTCCTTTTCAGGTACTTCAGGATATTCTTGACCGCTGTCCAGTGTTCCATGCCGGGATTACTTTGGTGCCTTCCTACCAAACTTATGGCAAGGTTTACATCAGGTCTCGTACACAACATAGCATAAATGATAGACCCTATGGCCGAGGCATAGGGGACGACACTCATCTTTTCTCTATCTTCTGCCGTGGTCGGGCATTGAGCCGTGCTCAATCTTGTACCTTGCAATACAGGCAAGAACCCCTTCTTTGACTGATCCATTTTGAACTTCTTCAATATCTTGTCAAGTTACGTACTCTGTGAAAGACCAATGAGGCGTCTCGATCTATCTCTATAGATCTTGATGCCTAATATATAAGCAGCTTCTCCAAGATCCTTCATTGAAAAACACTTGCTCAAGTAGGCTTTATGCTTTCCAAGAATTTTATATAATTTCCCATCAACAGTATGTCATCCACATACAATGTGAGAAATGCTACAGAGCTCCCACTCACTTTCTTGTAAATGCATGCTTCTCCATAAGTCTGCGTAAACCCAAACGCTTTGATCATCTCATCAAAACGAATGTTCCAACTCCGAGATGCTTGCACCAGCCCATAAATCGAGCGTTGGAGCTTGCACACCTTGTCAGCATTCTTAGGATCGACAAAACCTTCCGGCTGCATCATATACAATTCTTCCTTAAGGAAACCATTAAGGAATGTCGTTTTGACGTCCATTTGCCATATCTCATAATCATAGAATGCGTCAATTGCTAACATGATTCAGACGGACTTCAGCTTCGCTACGGGTGAGAAAGTCTCATCGTAGTCAACCCCTTGAACTTGTCGATAACCCTTAGCGACAAGCCGAGCTTTATAGATGCTTACATTACCATCCGCGTCTGTCTTCTTCTTAAAGATCCATTTATTTTCTATGGCTCGCCGATCATCGGGCAAGTCAGTCAAAGTCCATACTTCGTTTTCATACATGGATCCTATCTCGGATTTCATGGCTTCCAGCCATTTGTCGGAATCCGGGCCCGCCATCGCTTCTTCATAGTTCGAAGGTTCACCGTTGTCTAACAACATGATTTCCAAGACAGGGTTGCCGTACCACTCTGGTGCGGAACGTGTCCTCGTGGACCTACGAAGTTCAGTAGCAACTTGATCTGAAGTTTCATAATCATCATCATTAACTTCCTCTCTAGTCGGTGTAGGCACCTCAGGAACATTTTCTTGAGCTGCGCCACTTACCGGTTCAAGAGGTAATACTTTATCAAGTTCTACTTTCCTCCCACTTATTTCTTTCGAGAGAAACTCTTTCTCTAGAAAGGACCCATTCTTGGCAACAAAGATCTTGCCTTCGGATCTGAGGTAGAAGGTATACCCAATAGTTTCTTTAGGATATCCTATGAAGACGCATTTTTCCGATTTGGGTTCGAGCTTTTCAGGTTGAAGTTTCTTGACATAAGCATCGCATCCCCAAACTTTTAGAAACGACATCTTAGGTTTCTTCCCAAACCATAATTCATACGGTGTCGTCTCAACGGATTTCGATGAAGCCCTATTTAAAGTGAATGCGACAGTCTCTAAAGCATAGCCCCAAAATGACAGCGGTAAATCGGTAAGAGACATCATAGATCACACCATATCCAATAGAGTGCGATTACGACATTCGGACACACCATTACGCTGAGGTGTTCCAGGCGGCGTGAGTTGTGAAACTATTCCATATTTTCTTAAGTGTGTGCCAAATTCGTGACTCAAGTATTCTCCCCCACGATCTGATCGCAAGAACTTGATTTCCCTATCACGTTGATTCTCAACCTCACTCTGAAATTCCTTGAACTTTTCAAAGGTCTCAGACTTGTGTTTCATTAAGTAGACATACCCATATCTACTCAAGTCATCAGTGAGGGCGAGAACATAACGATAGCCACCGCGAGCCTCAACACTCATTGGACCGCACACATCAGTATGTATGATTTCCAATAAGTTGGTTGCTCGCTCCATTGTTCCTGAGAACGGAGTCTTGGTCATTTTACCCATGAGGCATGGTTCGCACGTGTCAAATGATTCATAATCAAGAGACTCCAAAAGTCCATCAGCATGGAGCTTCTTCATGCGTTTGACACCTATGTGACCAAGGCGGCAGTGCCACAAGTATGTGGGACTATCATTATCAACCTTACATCTTTTGGTATTCACACTATGAATATGTGTAACATTACGCTCGAGATTCATTAAGAATAAACCATTCACCAGCGGAGCATGACCATAAAACATATCTCTCATATAAATAGAACAACCATTATTCTCGGATTTAAATGAGTAGCCATCTCGAATTAAACGAGATCCTGATACAATGTTCATGCTCAAAGCTGGCACTAAATAACAATTATTGAGGTTTAAAACTAATCCCGTAGGTAAATGTAGAGGCAGCGTGTCGACGGCGATCACATCGACCTTGGAACCATTCCCGACGCGCATCGTCACCTCGTCCTTCGCCAGTCTCCGCTTATTCCGCAGCTCCTGCTTTGAGTTACAAACGTGAGCAACCGCAACGGTATCAAATACCCAGGAGCTACTATGAGTACTGGTAAGGTACACATCAATTACATGTATATCACATATACCTTTAGTGTTGCCGGCCTTATTGTCCGCTAAGTATTTGGGGCAGTTCCGCTTCCAGTGACCACTTCCCTTGCAATAAAAACACTCAGTCTCGGGCTTGGGTCCATTCTTTGGCTTCTTCCTGGCAGCTTGCTTACCGGGCGTGGAAACTCCCTTGCCGTCCTTCTTGAAGTTCTTCTTACCCTTGCCTTTCTTGAACTTAGTGGTTTTATTCACCATCAACACTTGATGTTCCTTTTTGATTTCCACATCTGCTGATTTTAGCATTGAATATACCTCAGGAATGGTCTTTTCCATCCCCTGCATATGGAAGTTCATCACAAAGCTCTTGTAGCTCGGTGGAAGCGACTGAAGGATTCTGTCAATGACCGCGTCATCCGGGAGATTAACTCCTAGCTGAGTCAAGCGGTTATGCAACCCAGACATTTCGAGAATGTGCTCACTAACAGAACTATTTTCCTCCATCTTACAACTGAAGAACTTGTCGGAGACTTCATATCTCTCGACCCGGGCATGAGCTTGGAAAACCATTTTCAGCTCTTCGAACATCTCATATGCTCTATGTCTCTCAAAACACTTTTGGAGCCCCGGTTCTAAGCTGTAAAGCATGCCGCACTGAATGAGGGAGTAATCATCAGCACGTGACTGCCAAGCGTTCATAACGTCTTGGTTCTCTGGGATGGGTGCGTCACCTAGCGGTGCTTCTAGGACATAATCTTTCTTGGCAGCTGTGAGGATGATCCTCAGGTTCCGGACCCAGTCCGTATAGTTGCTGCCATCATCTTTCAGCTTGGTTTTCTCTAGGAATGCGTTGAAGTTGAGGGCAACATTAGCGTGGGCCATTTGATCTAGAAGACATAGTGTAAAGATTTTAGACTAAGTTCATGATAATTAAGTTCATATAATCAAATTATTTAATGAACCCCCACTCAGATAGACATCCCTCTAGTTATCTAAGTGAAACATGATCCGAGTTAACTAGGCCGTGTCCGATCATCACGTGAGACGGACTAGCCAACATCGGTGAACATCTTCATGTTGATCGTATCTTCTATACGACTCATGCTCGACCTTTCGGTCTTCCATGTTCCGAGGCCATGTCTGTACATGCTAGGCTCGTCAAGTCAACCTAAGTGTATTGCGTGTGTAAATCTGGCTTACACCCGTTGTATTCGAACATTACAATCTATCACACCCGATCATCACGTGGTGCTTCGAAACAACGAACCTTCGCAACGGTGCACAGTTAGGGGGAACACTTTCTTGAAATTATTACGAGGGATCATCTTATTTAAGCTACCGTCGTTCTAAGAAAATAAGATGTAAAACATGATAAACATCACATGCAATCAAATAGTGACATGATATGGCCAATATCATTTGCTCCTTTTGATCTCCATCTTCGGGGCTCCATGATCATCGTTGTCACCGGCATGACACCATGATCTCAATCATCATGATCTCCATCATCGTGTCTTCTTGAAGTTGTCTCGTCATCTATTACTTCTACTACTATGGCTAACGCTTTAGCAATAAAGTAAAGTAATTACATGACGTTTATGTTGACATGCGGTTCATAAATAAATAAAGACAACTCCTATGGCTCCTGCCAGTTGTCATACTCATCAACGTTGCAAGTTTTTACGTGGCTGCTATAGGTTTCTAGCAAGAACGTTTCTTACCTACGCCAAAACCACAACGTGATATGCCAATTTCTATTTACCCTTCATAAGGACCCTTTTCATCGAATCCGATCCGACTAAAGTGGGAGAGACAGACACCCGCCAGCCACCTTATGCAACTAGTGCATGTCAATCGGTGGAACCAGTCTCACGTAAGCATACGTGTAAGGTCGGTCCGGGCCGCTTCATCCCACGATGCCGCCGAATCAAGATAAGACTAGTAACGGCAAGCAAATTGACAATATCGACGCCCACAACTGCTTTGTGTTCTACTCGTGCATAGAAACTACACATAGACCTAGCTCTGATACCACTGTTGGTGAACGTAGCAGAATTTTAAAATTTTCTACGCATCACCAAGATCAATCTATGGAGTCATCTAGCAACGAGGGAGAGGGGAGTGCATCTACATACCCTTGTAGATCGCGCGCGGAAGCGTTCAAGAGAACGGGGTTGATGGAGTCGTACTCGTCGTGATCCAAATCACCGATGACCTAGCGCCGAACGGATGGCACCTCCGCGTTCAACACACGTATGGTTGGGAAGACGTCTTCTCCAACTTGATCCATCAAGGGGGAAGGAGAGGTTGATGAAGATCCAGCAGCATGACGGCGTGGTGGTGGAAGCAACGGTGATCTCGGTAGGGCTTCGCCAAGCACAGGGAGAGGGAGGAGTGTCACGGGAGGAAGAGGGAGAGGCCAGGGGCTAGGGTGCAGCTGCCCTCCCTCCCCCCACTATATATAGGGTCCCTAGGGGGGCGGCCCTAGGAGATCCAATCTCCAAGGGGGGGCGGCGGCCAAGGGGGTGGCTTGCCCCCAAGCCAAGTGGGGCGCCCCCACCCCTAGGGTTTCCAACCCTAGGCGCAGGGCGAGGCCCAAGGGGGGTGCACCAGCCCACTAGGGGCTGGTTCCCCTCCCACTTCAGCCCATGGGGCCCTCCGGGATAGGTGGTGTAACACCCTCGATGCGACTATATCTCCCACGTGTCGAGGCACGACTTAGAGGCATAATCGCATTGAAGGCATATGTCGCAAGTTAGGTAATCTTCACAACATCCCATGTAATATATAGATAATAAAAGGGGAGATAACATAGTTGGCTTACACTCGCCACGTCAATCAAGGTACATAAATAACATTACATCATTCAAACACTCATGGCCCGACTACGGCGCCAAAATAAAAGATAACCCAACATGCGACACGGTCCCGATCACCCGCCAACTGGGCACCACTACTGATCATCAGGAAAGGAAACATAGTATCGTTGAGAGTCCTCATCGAACTCCCACTTGAGCTCAAGCGTGTCACCTGGAGCGGAATCATCAGGCCCTGCATCTGGTGTAATAGTAATCTGTGAGCCACAGGGACTCAGCAATCTCGCACCCTCGCGATCAAGACTATTTAAGCTTATAGGTAAGGTAAGGTAAATATGTGGAGCTGCAACAAGCGACTAGCATATATGGTGGCTATCCTGTTCGCAAAAGAGAGCGAGAAGAGGAGGCAAAGCGCGAGCGAGAAACTAGAGGACAACCTGCGCAGACATTACTCCAACACCGTGTCCACTTCCCGGACTCCGCCGAGAAGAGGCCATCACGGTAACTCACACTGTTGATTCATTTTATTTAAGTTAAGGTTCAAGTTATCTACAACTGGACATTAACAAATTCCCATCTGCCCATAACCGCGGGCACAGCTTTCGAAAGTTCAAATCCCTGCAGGGGAGTCCCAACTTAGCCCATGACAAGCTCTCATGGTCAACGAAGGAATAGACCTCCTCCCGAGACGTTCCGATCAGACTCGGTATCTCGGTTCTTCAAGACACTTCGACAGGTTAAAATAAATCCAGCAACACCGCCCGAATGTGCCGACAAATCCCGATAGGAGCTGCACATATCTCTTTCTCAGGGCACACTCAGATTGTCTTAGGTACGGGTAGGCCAGCCCAGAGTTTCCCCTGGTGGCCATCGGCAGCTGACAGGTGGACCAGCACCCAGAGGAGCACTGGCCCGGGGGGGTTTAAAATAAGATGACCCTCGGGCTCCGGAAACCCAAGGGAAAAAGAGGCTAGGTGGCAAATGGTAAAACTAAGGTTGGGCATTGCTGGAAAAGCTTTAATCAAGGCGAACTATCAAGGGGTTCCCATTATAACCCAACCGCGTAAGGAACGCAAAATCCGGGAACATAACACCGATATGACGGAAACTAGGGCGGCAAGAGTGGAACAAAACACTAGGCGAGAGGCCGAGCCTTCCACCCTTTACCAAGTATATAGATGCATTCAGATAACATGGCAATATAATGATATCCCAACAAGTAAATAAATGTTCCAACAAGGAACGACCTCCAATCTTCACCTGCAACTAGCAACGCTATAAGAGGGGCTGAGCAAAGCGGTAACATAGCCAAACAACGGTTTGCTAGGACATGGTGGGTTAGAGGTTTGACATGGCAATTTGGGAGGCTTGAAAGCAAATGGTAGGCATCGTAGCATTGGCATAGCAAAAGAGCGAGCAATCTAGCATAGCAAAGATAGTAGTGATTTCAAGGGTATGATCATCTTGCCTGCAAAGTTGTCAGAGTTGACTGGATCCTCGAAAGCAAACTCAACGGGCTCCTCGTTAGCGAACTCGTCTCCCGGCTCTACCCAAACAAGACAAACAAGCAAACGGAACACAATCAACCACGTGCAAGGATCAAACAATATGATGCAAACATGGTATGCTATGCGGGATGCGATGCGGGATGCATATGCAAGATTTGACAAGGGATGCATGAACCTGGCCTCAACTTGGAAATCCAAGTGTGCCACTGGAAAGATGAGATGAAATCGCTTGAAAACGATATAAAGAACGTCGGAATCGGAGTTACGGTTTGGAAATGGCAAGCGATTCAAATATGACACTGGTCTGCGATTTACAACAAGTAGCCATCTAAATACAATGAGATGAACATGCTACAGCACTCAAACATGGCATCAAAATACATGGCAGGGATGCATTCAAGATGCTTAACAAAAGTCTAGCACTGAGCTACGGACAATTCATCCATTAACAGGTTCAAACAAGCATGGCAAAAATGCATATGGTAAACAGATTTCAGACTTAGTGAAATTAACACTTGTCTGGAATCTCAGATCAGGTAGCACTCTCGCGATCAACAAAACCACATGCTACAGGACCTGAACATAGCAAAGTAAAACATGGCATGGAGCTACTCAAAAAGCTTAACAAAAGTCCCTTAGTGACCTTGAGCCAAAAGGGATCAGAAAACATAATTGCAAGCATGTGAACATAGCAAAAGCATAATCAGTTTTCAGACTTAGTGAAAACTGGCACATGCTGAAACATATCTCAAGTAGGCATGTTTACGAGCTCGATACACTCACTACGGAGCAAGTCATGAAAAGCTAAGCATACATCCATCAAGAATACACAAAATACAAGCTAGACATGGCAAGAACAATAGCATAGCATGCACGGATCAACTACAACATCATCGGCAAAATCGCTAACAAGTAGACAATCTGCCCAGATTCACGAAGTAGCAAAAGTAGAGCTCGATTGACTCAAGCTAGGGTGCTCCATAATTGCAAACAAAGACATGGATGGATAGAGCACTACAAGATTAACAAAACATCCTTACTGATCATCCTCAAAAGAGGCACGGATCACTAGGAAACAACATGAACATATGGCAACATGAGATAAACAGCTCAAGGACTTAGTGGAAATGCCAAGTCCCTGATATCAGCATTACCAAGTGCCTCACTTTGCAAGCTCGTGCTAGTCACCACACACATCACAAAAATGCATGGGTTGCACCTCTGGAAAGATGGCAAAACCCTTAACAAAACAAGTGTAGAGCACCAGGGCATATCATGCACACAATAATCATGGCAAAAATGACAAATATCTAAATGGAGTAGCAGATCTGACAATTATCTCAAGTAGTACTCTTTTAACAGCATTTCGGGCATCAAGATGAACTCAAATGAAAATGATGCAATGGAATGAAATGATGTACTCTCTGAGACGAACATTTTGATATGCTATATGCCCAAATCGGAGCTACGGATGAGGAGATATGACACGATGAACAGGAGCATATGGATCTGAGATTTGAGGACTTAGGGAAAACTCCGAAGTCAACCTAGGTTTTACTGTAGCCTCCCAATCCGGATCTGGCGAAGGGCACTGTAGTGGCGGCGGATCCGAAGCTCGCCGATGACGAGAGCTTGCCGGAGGAAGGAGAGCTCGCTGGGGCCTTGGCCGACCGGTGAGACGGTGATGTTGCGGCGGCGGTGGACGAAGAGGCGGCGGGGCGAGGCGGTCGGCGACGACTCCGGCCGGCGCGACGTCTTGCGGCGGTGCGGCGGCGTCCGGTGGCGGAGCTCGCCGGAACCGGAGAGACGGCATGGAGGCGGCGGCGCGCTCCGGCCCGGCGCTTGCGGGCGGCGGGGTCGATCGGGGCGGGCGGCGCACGGTGCGGGCCGCGGGGGCCCTGCCTGGGCTCGACGGGCCGGCGACGGAGAGAGGCGGCCGGGCGTATGGGGAGGTGCCACGTGGCGGCGGCGGGTGCAGCGGACACGTCCGGCGCCGGCGGACGTTGTCCGGCGCACGGAGGAAGAAGAGGGCTAGGGTTTCGGGGGACCCCCGGGACCCTTTCGATGGTCCCGGTACAATACCGAGTACCCTCAAAACTTTCCCGATGGCCGAAACTTGACTTCCTATATATAATTCTTCACCTCCGGACCATTCTGGAACTCCTCGTGACGTCCGGGATCTCATCGGGGACTCCAAACAACTTTCGGGTTACCGTATACTAATATCTCAACAACCCCAGCGTCACCGAACCTTAAGTGTGTAGACCCTACGTGTTCGAGAGACACGCAGACATGACCGAGACGACTCTCCGGTCAATAACCAACAGCGGGATCTGGATACCCATGTTGGCTCCCACATGCTCCTCAATGATCTCATTGGATGAACCACGATGTCGAGGATTCAATCAATCCGTTTACAATTCCCTTTGTCAATCGGTACGTTACTTGCCCGAGACTCGATTGTCGATATCCCAATACCTCGTTCAATCTCGTTACCGGTAAGTCACTTTACTCATACAGTAATGCATGATCCCGTGATCAACCACTTGGTCACATTGAGCTCATTATGATGATGCATTACCGAGTGGGCCCAGAGATACCTCTCCGTCATACGGAGTGACAAATCCCAGTCTCGATTCGTGCCAACCTAACAGACACTTTCGGAGATACCTGTAGTGTACCTTTATAGTCACCCAGTTACGTTGTGACGCTTGGCACACCCAAAGCACTCCTACGGTATCCGGGAGTTGCACAATCTCGTGGTCTAAGGAAATGATACTTGACATTCGGAAAAGCTATAGCAAACGAACTACACGATCTTTGAGCTATGCTTAGGATTGGGTCTCGTCCATCACATCATTCTCCTAATGATGTGATCCCGTTATCAATGACATCCAATGTCCATAGTCAGGAAACCATGACTATCTTTTGATCAACGAGCTAGTCAACTAGAGGCTCACTAGGGACGTGTTGTGGTCTATGTATTCACACATGTATTACGATTTCCGGATAACACAATTCTAGCATGAACAATAGACAATTATCATGAACAAAGAAATATAATAATAACCATTTTATTATTGCCTCTAGGGCATATTTCCAACAGGACTACCAAATATAATGGGACAAAAGTCATCTTGTGGGGAACCAAGAACAAGAAAATCAACATGATATTTAACTTTCCCACACAAGACTTCAACATCTCTAACAATCCCAACTGGTGAAATAGTATCTCTATTGGCAAGCTTAATTGTAACATCTATCTCTTCTATCTTAGTAGGTGCAATATCATGCATAATTTCTTTGTGTAAGGAATGAGGTATTGCACTTTCACTAGCACCCGTATCACATAAGCCATGATAGCAATGATCTCCTATTTTAGCTGAAATAACAGGCATGCCTACAACAGGTCTATGTTTATATTTAGTATCAGGTCTAGCAATTCTAGCAGATTCATTGCAGAAGTAAATAACATGCCCATCAATATTATCGGCCAAAGGATCTTTAACCTTAGCAACACTAGGTTCAACTTTAATTTGCTCAGAGGGAGTAGGTGTTCTAGTATTACTCTTAAGAACCACAGTTGAAGCTTTAGCATGATCCTTTATTCTAACAGGCAAAGGTGGTTTCTCAATATAAGCAGTAGGAACAACAAGATCATTATAAGTGATAGTATTTTCTTCAACTTTAATAGGTGCAACTACTTTTACTTCAATGGGAGGATTATATTTAAACCACTTATCCTTAGGGAGATCAACATGAGTAGCGAAGGATTCACAGAAAGAAGCTACTATCTCAGAGTCAAGTCCATATTTAGTGCTAAATTCACAGAAAGCATCGGTATCCATAAAAGATTTAACACAATCAAACTTAGGTGTTATACCTAACTCCTTACCTTTGTCGAGGTCCCAATCTTCAGAGTTGTGTTTAATTCTTTCCAATAAATCCCATTTGAATTCAATAGTCCTCATCATAAAAGATCCAGTACAAGAAGTATCGAGCATGGAGCGATTACTGAGAGAAAGCCTAGCATAATTTTTTTGAATAATCATTTCTTTTGAGAGCTCATGATTGCGGCATGAATATAACATTGATTTAAGCCTCTCCCAAGCTTGAGCGATGCTTTCTCCTTCACGAGGCCAAAAATTATATATATAATTACGATCACGATGAACGAGATGCATAGGATAAAACTTCTGATGAAATTCCAATTTCAATCAGTTGTAGTTCCATGATCCCATATCATCACATAGCCTAAACCATGTCAATGCCTCTCCCTTAAAAAATAAAGGGAATACCTTCTTCTTGATAACATCCTCGGGCATACCTGCAAGCTTAAATAATCCACAAACTTCATCCACATAGATTAGGTGCAAATCGGGATGTAATGTTCCGTCACCTGTAAAAGGATTAGCTAGCAGTTTCTCTATCATACCCGAAGGGATTTCAAAGTAAAAAATTTCAGTAGGTTCAGTAGGTTGAGGAGAAACTCTTTGCTCTACTGGTCAGGGTGAAGATACCCCGAACAAGCCCCTCAAAGGATTATGTTCCATAGTAACAAGTGACAGTAAATTTCAGCACACTATATAAATTTTTCTTTACCAAATTCCACCTACCAAAGGCGCTTCACTCCCCGACAACGGCGCCAGAAAAGAGTCTTGATGACCCACAAGTGTAGGGGATCTATCGTAGCCTTTTCGATAAGTAAGAGTGTCGAACCCAACGAGGAGTAGAAGGAAATGATAAGTGGTTTTCAGCAAGGTATTCTCTGCAAGCACTGAAATTATCGGTAACAGATGGTTTTGTGATAAGGTAATTTGTAACGAGTAAAAGTAATAAAAGTAAATAAGGTGCAGCAAGATGGCCCAATCCTTTTTGTAGTAAAGGATAAGCCTGGAAAAACTCTTATATAAAGGAAAGCGCTCTCGAGGACACATGGGAATTATCGTCAAGCTAGTTTTCATCACGTTCATATGATTCACGTTCGGTACTTTGATAATTTGATATGTGGGTGGAGCGGTGCTTGGGTACTGCCCTTACTTGGACAAGCATCCCACTTATGATTAACCCCTATTGCAAGCATCCGCACCTACAACAGAAGTATTAAGGTAAACCTAACCATAGCATTAAACATATGGATCCAAATCAGCCCCTTACGAAGCAACACATAAACTAGGGTTTAAGCTTCTGTCACTCTAGCAACCCATCATCTACTTATTACTTCCCAATGCCTTCCTCTAGTCCCAAACAATGGTGAAGTATCATGTAGTCGATGTTCACATGACATCACTAGAGGGATGAAAACATACATCTCATCAAAATATCGAACGAATACCAAATTCACATGACTACTTATAGCAAGACTTCTCCCATGTTCTCAGGAACAAACGTAGCTACTCACAAATAATATTCATGTTCATAATCAGAGGGGTATTAATATGCATAATGGATCTGAACATATGATCTTCCACCAAGTAAACCAACTAGCATCAACTACAAGGAGTAATCAACACTACTAGCAACCCACATGCACCAATCTGAGGTTTGGATACAAAGATTGGATACAAAAGATGAACTAGGGTTTGATATGAGATGGTGCTGGTGAAGATGTTGATGGAGATTGACCCCCTCCTGATGATAGGATCGTTGGTGATGACGATGGTGATGATTTCCCCCTCTCGGAGGGAAGTTTCCCCGGCAGAACAGCTCTGCTGGAGCCCTAGATTGGTTCTGCCTCGTGGCAGCGGAGTTTCGTCCCATGAGCTCGCTTATGATTTTTCTCGATGAAAGACTCCATATAGCCAAAGATGGGCATCAGAGGGCCACCAGGGGGCCCACGAGGCAGGGGGCGCGCCCAGGGGGGTAGGGCGCGCCCCCACCCTCGTGGACGGTGGGTGGCCCCCTCTGGTACTTCTTTCGCCCAATATTTTTTATATATTCTGAAAATAATTCATGTGGAGTTTCAGGACTTTTGGAGATGTGCAGAATAGGTCTCTAATATTTGCTCCTTTTCCAGCCCAGAATTCCAGCTGCCGGCTTTCCCCCTCTTCATGTAAACCCTGTAAAATAAGAGAGGCATAAGTATTGTGACATAATGTGTAATAGCAGCCCATAATGCAATAAATATCGATATAAAAGCATGATGCAAAATGGACGTATCAGGATGTTTTGGGCTTTGTCCTCGCAAGGATCTCTTTCTCAAAGGCTTCAGAGGTGGGTTGCTCTCAAACGACAAAAGTCGTGCACTCACTCTGAGCAGCCACCAATTTATGGTGTAGGGGGTGGGCTATTTATAGCCAGGAGGCAACCCAACATGATATGTCCGAAATGACCCCAGGTCACTAAGGAACCAACACGTGTCCAATGGTCAGATTTCAAACAACGCGACAGCTTGACTTGGGCTACAAGTAAAGCTGACTCATCCAGCTCTGGATAAGATTTACTCTCATTGTCTTCGCTCTAAGACATAGGATTTTTGTTGAACATCACATCAGTCACTCTGAATTTGTTCACTTGGACCCCACTTAACAGTACAATGGTTCCTATGACTCAATAAAGAAGAAAAGGAAATTATGAAACAACTATGTGTTCACACTCCAGTCTTCAAGTGAATGTCTTCATATGTCATAATCTTCATCGTGAATGTCTTCATGAACCACCATTGTCTTCAATGTCTTCACATATTTTTAGGGGTCATCTCTGGTAGGTAAACCGAATCAATATGGGACTACTACCAGTGTTATTCTGCAATTCTCACAAACACATTAGTCCCTCAACCAAGTTTGTCGTCGATACTCCAAAACCAACTAGGGGTGGCACTAGATGCACTTACACAAACTTTAACACAAGTATTTCTAACAATCCACAATTACTCACTAGCTTGACTCTAATATCACCATCTTTATATCTCAAAACAATATGCAAGGAATCAAACTTCTCATATATTCAATGCTCTTTATATGAAAGTTTTTATTATATCCCTCTTGGGTGCCCATCATATTAGGACTAAATTCATAACCAAAGCAAATTACCATGTGATACGTCTCCGTCATATCTACTTTTCCTAACGCTTTTCCTCTTGTTTTGGACTCTAATTTGCATGATTTGAATGAAATTAACCCAGATTGACATTGTTTTCTGTAGAACTACCATGGTGTTGTTTTTGTGCACAAATAAAAGTTCTCGGATTGGAACCAATCTTTGCGAGGATTTTTTATTCAATAAATAAGAAATTCTGGAGCCAAGAACCACCGAAGGGGGGCACCAGGGTGGGCACAACCCACCAAGGAGCGCCCAGGTGGGTTGTCCCCATCTGGTGGCCCCGCAGGCCTCAACCCTGATACTATAAAGTCACATATTTGGAGAAAAAACAACGAAAAAGAATTACTGCGTTTCGTTCATGAAAAATCCATTGCAAAGGTGCTTGAAAGGTTTAATATGAAGATCTCACGTGATAGACCAAAGGTACTTGAAAGGTTTAACAAATAAGAAGCTGCTTTGGCTTTAACATGAAATATACATTGCGAAGGTACTTGAAAGGTTTAATATGGAAGATGCAAAGTTTGCTATCTCTCCGATTGCAGTCCACCACAAACTGAGTTCTAAATGGTGTCCTACAAGCAAGAAGGAGAAAAAACCTGAGTAAAGTACATGGCACTCTGATGTGTGCAGTTTGATGTATGCCATGGTGTGCACTGGGCCTGATATTGCCCGTGCAATTGGGTTTATTAGCCAGTTCATGAAAAATATAGGTAAATCTCACTGAGAGGTAGTGAAGTGGAATCTCATATATCTTAGAGGAACTTCTACATCATGTTTATGATTTGGAAGCGATGATCCTATATTGTAGGGCTATACAAATTCATATTATGCTAGTGATACGGATCATAAGATGTCAACCTCTGGATAACTAGTGACTTATGCAGGAGGACCAGTGTCATGGCAATCAAGGTTACAGAACATACGTTTCTACATCAACCACATAGGCTGAGTACACAACAACGGTTGATGATGCCAAGGAAGCATTGCCGATGAAGAACTTCCCGCATGAGCTAGGCATGAAGCAAGAGAAGTATGTTTTGTTTTGCAATAGTCAATGTTATTCATCGTGCCAAGAATTTAGGCTATCACTCCCGAACCAAGCACACTGATGTGAGATATCATTGGATACAAGATGATTTGAGTTCCAAATTGCTACAACATGAGAAGATCCATATCAACAATAATGGCTCAGATATGATGACCAAGATATTGCCAAGTGAGAAGTTACATGCATGTTGCAAGGTAGCAAGTTTGGCAGTGCCTCCCTCATGAGCAGGAGGGGGAGATTTGTTGAAATTTCCTCCTCATGTGGGTTGTGAGGAGATAACAAATGTGAAGTCTCTAGGCAGTCCAAACTTGTGGCAAAGCCCACTACATATTAGAGTTATGACCTAGGGTCGTTTTGGTCTTTGCAGGCGAGGGAAGATGGATTTCTATCACTCCATCCATGGCCACCAATACAAGTGACAAAAATCAGCTTAGCATCCATTGGAGAAGAAGAAGAATAGAAAACCAAGAGAGAAAGGGAAGGAGAGGAAGACTGAAGGAAGGGCTTGGAAGCAAGTAAATAGAGCTCCTCCCAATGTTGTGAAGTCAAGAACCTTGTCTCCTTCAAGGTGTGTTTCTATCATCTTGGTGAGATTATTCCAATCCCTACCTTTTGAGCCCTAAATATATGGTTCTTCAATGTTGAGAGATCTTGATGTATGAGAATCCTTAGTGCTATCTAGAGAAGAAACTTGTTGCATTTCACCCTTGATTATAGTGGCGGACGATTTGAGCGGTTTCGGCTTGTGGATTTACTCTCAACTTGAGGGTTTTTTTACATTAAAAACATGTGTTCATCTTTGCTGATTCTCTGCTACTATTTTATGTATTTTCGCTTGACATCAGATATCTTGAGATGGATGTGTGAAGTGCAGCGCCGTGCTGGAGCAAAGCTACTAGAAGTATCAAGTTTCGCCCTAATGTTTGGTTGACAAAACTTACTCCATATCATCCTAATCTTGACTTCCTTGACTGAAAACAATCCGTAAGTCAGTGCATAGTGGTGGTGCTGAAATTACTTTATTTTCGTCGGAGTGTTTCAAATCACCATTAAAAATACAGTTTTGTTAAAGCACATCTAGATGTGCCATAAGTATTGCACATCTAAGTCATATGTCATTGATCTTACATTGATATTCGTGTGAATATTTTCTTTCTCTTTTTTCTTTTTCTTTTTATGCTTGATTCACTTATTTAGATGTGCAATAACTAGAGCACATCTAGATATGCCCTAGACACACCCAACTTAAAAATATGTTTTTAAGGGACCATTAAGAGTATGTTAATCACACGAGAAGGATACCCCAAAAAAGAACCGAGGCAGTACGAATGCCCTTATAGATATGAAATCAATATTTACCTCGTGCATCTGGCTGTAAAACAGGGCTGATCAACGGTGCCTATGCCACGCCGTACCGAAATGGGACATATATTGTATTGTATCGTGCATCCATGAGAGGACAAAGTCAACACTCAAAGTCAGCCAATCAGCGTCCGAAGACTTCTCCGATGCGTCCCGATTGACATCTCTCCGGTGCACCCGTGTCAACAAGGTGATGAAACGCTTGCGTTCTTCATCACATCATCAATCAAGAGAGAAAAAAATGTGTGCAATTTACTTGTAAGAAAAGACCGTCAGGCCAAACGGAAGCGAGTAGGCAGACGGAAGAAACGGAGAAACTCAACGGAACGGGGAAGGAAGGGCAGGCCGCGTGCAGTGCGCGACGTGTAACCGGAGACATTGACTCGCTGGACTTCTTCCCCAAGCCGCGTGGCCCCGGCCAAACCTGAGTGGAGGAAAAAAGAATAGCCGAGAGAGCAAACCAACTCCCCGCCCGGTCCCTCCCCCCCTCGCGAGAAAGGAGAAAACAAAAGCCAAAATGGCGGGGGTCGTCGTCTCCAGCCACCGATCCCCTCCCCCCCTCCCCCCACCCCCACCCCCACCCCGCCATTACCACTGTGGCCACTAGCTAGGGTTTCGTCCGCGGCCCCCCATAAGCCCCTCCCCTGCCCTCCCCCCTTCCCGATGCCCTGGTGGAAGCGCTCCGCCCACCGCCCCTCCTCCGCCTCCGCCTCCACGCCCGCCTCCCCCGCCCGCGCCTCCACCTCCCGCATCCCCCGCCACGGCGGCGCCGGCGACCCCGACCACCTGCCCCGCCTCACCAGGCAGCACCGCCTGCGCCATGTCGACGACATCGAGGTCGGGGCCTCCGCGCTCCGCCTCGACGACCCGCACGCCGCCCCGCCCTCCTCCTCCTCCTACCCCGCCAGGAGGGACGCGGTCTGGTCCGGGCTCGCCACCGCCAGCTCCACGCCGATCTCGAGGTCCCCGAGCAGCATGATGGAGGCGGCGCCGGCCAGGTCGTCGTCCACGCCCATGCTGCTGCCGCACCCTCTGCCGCTGCCCCACCATGACGACTCGCCGTGCCGAGGGCCTGGGAGGCCGCTCCCCTCCCCGAGGATGTTCGACGGGGATTGCAACGGGTCGGCCGAGTTCCTGGGGGTTGCAGAGACTGGAGGCGAGAGGCCGTCCACGTTTCCAAGGTGGGGATGCATTTTGTTTGTTTTGTACTTCCTCCGTTCCAAAATAAGTGACTCAACTTTGTACTAACTTTAGTACAAAGTTGAGTCACTTATTTGGACGGAGGGAGTACTAGTTTAGTACATGCTTCAAGCTTCCTTCCTTTGCTGTTCAAGTTCGTATAAACAGCGTAACCTTGTTAGTTCTGTTTTAGTACTGATGAAGCGATTAGGGTGTTAGCAAGGAGGCCACTAGCAGTGATTTCTGAATGAGGTTGGGGTTACCAACAATATGGGCATATAAGAAGGCATGACACATGACACTATATACTAAAACTGCCACACTAGTAGCATTTCGACCACTTTGCAGGGCAGAATGTTTTGAGGTTGGTGAGAACAGTTTAGGTGAACAATAAGATGACCAGGGAAGATGGCCTTTGCTATAGTCTAACCATGTTGACGGTCTGAAATTAGCTTGGATTAGGGCTTCAGACATACATTGCTGCATAGTTGCATTCTACCAAGAGGGTTTTAGGCTTTCTGTGAACTTATTAGCTTATGACCAGGAGATCATAGCACCTTAGCAAAAATTGGATGATATGTCACGAAAGAGTTATTGTGGTTTTGGACCCCCAGAACGAGTTGAGACAATTTGCTGTTTGGTGCTATGATACCCCATAACATTTTTACTTGATGATGCTTGGTTAAGCTACTTGCCAGTTTATTAGATCTTGACATGAAAAAAAGGCTGGCTCAGATTGTGATTTTTAACTGATGAGTGACTGAGATTGTTTCAGTACTGAAGTCAGTGAAGTGTAATTTGCTTTGATTAACTTCCATGAAGCTGCTAGTAAAGAAGATTGTACATGAACATGATTATTAAAAAAAAACTGCTGTCATGCCACACTGATCAGATTAACTCCATATCCATGTTTCTGATGTTGTTAATGTCTCTGGTGATAGATTTATGCCCCACCAAACTGTTCAAAAGGTTCACGAGCACAATGACTTACGGTCAGCTGGCACACATGGGGCCACCTGTGGCCAACGGAGAAAGACATATAAAGAGAAGTTCCAGGATGGTCCAACTGAAACTTTGAACTTTAGGTTGAATATTCCTGCTAAAAGTGCCCCGAGCAGCGGGTTTTCAAGTCCTGTACAGAGTCCTCGAAGGTTGAGTAATGTAGACTTCTCATCTGCTGCAATATCCATCCAAGGTAGCAATATATTGTCAGCACCATCACCATGGTCTTCAGATCAATCAGGATCTTCACCCCCTTCCACCTCACCTGAAAAATTTGTGGGTGGCCAGGAGCGATCTCCTCACTCTAGTCCTTTGAGAAGTCCTGCTCTTAGATCAAGATACCCAAGTGCACCTCCATCACCAATGCATACAAAGTTGTTCCCAGAGAACCACACTTCTCGTCCTGAGGGCAATCTGAGTGCCAATCTTCACCCATTACCTCTTCCTCCTGTTTCAATGAGCCCAAAGCAAACAAATTTTGGCCACCCGTCAGTTCCAAAAGTCGAGACACCCTCAATGGCTGGTCAGTGGCAAAAAAGGAAGCTCATCGGCAGTGGCACATATGGCTGTGTATATGAAGCTACCAATAGGTATGTTATATTTCATTTTTGTTGTAGTAATCGCTTCTCTAAATTTTGAACATACCATCACACCAACATACAGGCACACCGGAGCTCTTTGTGCCATGAAAGAGGTTAACATAATTCCTGATGACGCAAAATCAGTTGAGTCTTTGAAGCAATTGGAACAGGTTCGGCCATACTTGTTTTGATGTTGCTTATTTCTGCTTATGGAGATCATTAGTCTTGTTCAATGTGATTGTTTAATGTTCTCTTTTCTTGTTGAGGATTAAGAAGCATATTTTTACTTATGCTCACATTTGGTTTGTCTTCCTTTTACCACTATACAATACTTCTTAAGTATATGTAAAACTCTGACCATACTTGTTTCATTTTTCTGAACTTGGTTGGGTAATAACTGTATACCACTATTTTCTTATGCTATCTAAGGATCATGCAATTATGCACTTCGTCTGATTGCTCATCACCTTTGTTTCAGGAAATTAAATTCCTTAGCCAATTTAAGCATGAAAACATAGTGCAGTACTACGGCAGTGAAACTGTAAGTTCTACTTGCCCACACCGAGGGAATTAACAGTGCTATATAATTTTGCTATTAACGGTGATATGGGCACCTTGCAGACTGAAGATAGATTCTACATATACCTGGAATATGTTCATCCGGGTTCAATTAATAAGTACATTAGTAAACATTGTGGTGCAATGACAGAATCAGTTGTCCGCAACTTCACTCGCCATATCCTTAACGGTCTTGCTTTCCTCCATAGCCAAAAAATTATGCATAGGTAATTTTTCTTTTTCATTATTTGTTCTTTATCTGATAATTGTTCGCCACTGGCTGTTTCCTAACTTTCTGAACCTAACCTTTGTTCAGTTTTTTACATTATCTCTTGTTTTTCCCTTATACCATTTGTCAGATTGCTTGGTCCTATTTTTCCCTTCCAACTTTATTTTGCATTCAGTTCATTTTGTTTTCTTGAGCCTCTTGTACAGCTCTATCCACATCTCAAGGGCTGATTCTGATCCCATTATTGTCTGTTAGCAAGTATTGGTTGGCTAAAATGACACATGGATGATGGATGTAGATAACATTATTATACTTTTGCAGGGACATTAAAGGAGCAAATTTGCTTGTTGATGTCAATGGCGTGGTTAAATTGGCAGACTTTGGAATGGCTAAGCATGTGAGTTCCACTTTGCGTCTTGGCTTATAATTTTTGACAGCACTGGCACTTTGCACATAAGTACTTAGTAGTCACTTTAATGTCTCGTCGGCTCGTAAGTACTCAGTAGTCACTTTGAGAAGGATTAGACACAGATGAACATTTGCCTACCTTTAATTTTACGTCGCATTATGACCACCTGAGCATTATTCTGCCATAAGCTGTTAATCGTAATTTTGACATTTGATATGAGTACTTGGTAAAACATTTCAATATTTCTTAGTTGGATTGGACCATTGGTTATTATTTCGAAGTAGTTTGATATGACATTAACTTTGGTATTCCTTACTTCTATAGTTATATTTTTAGTGCATACCCTGAGAGGCAATGAATTTACTATTACACCGTTTATTTTTCTCTTGGACCTGCGCTTTCAGGTTTTTCTTATTTGCCATGGTGCTACTTTTGTAATTAATTTGCTTGACTGTTTCTTCTTCTTTTCAGTTGAGCACTGCAGCTCCAAATCTTTCACTGAAAGGAACACCATACTGGATGGCCCCTGAGGTGCGAACTAGTTAGTCTTTATATTAATCATAGTTTTCCTTTTTCCTCATCATGGTAAGGTTAATTTCGGATTCTCAAGCGTAATAGGCATTGTTTTATTTACTGACGTGCAGAAAATACTTGTGCGTTCTAATTTGTTGACGACAGCCAAAGTAAACTGCATCACAGTTTCTGTTGGATACCATGTAAATGTAATGCATTAGTCCACTGCACTACTTAGGAACACATATAAAGCAGTTAAGCCTGTTTTAGCGAGTCTCGTGCTCATCGAAAGGTTCCAGGTTGTAGCTGGGTCTGTTAGACCAAATAGGGCTACCTCCACTCTTAGGCTTCTTCAGTTGGAGCTAGAATCACCTTTTTGCATACCAAAAAGGCAAAAACACATCTAGGGGCCTTGAATTGTTCCATCAGTTTCACATTTCGTTTAGAAAAAAACTATCGGAAGGTGATACATTGATAGTCCCACCCAACTGGGCATTTCAATAAGGTTTGTTTGATCCACCCAACAATGGGATTTGTCCTATATACATTCATCCCACTTCCAAAACTACTGGCTACCCACAACTCCAAGTCAATGGCAATGCAGCACTTGGTTCGGTTCGGTTCCGGCACCCTCGCTGTCTTTCCTCTGCCATGTAGGATTGACACGCCTACTCCATACCTCGTGTTGGATGTCGTGATGTTGTTTCCAAGAAATAAAGGATGATGGTGACGGCATCACACTCCTCCATCCACCTTTACCTGTGTCTCCTTCACACTTTCATGCTGGACCGCAATCGCTACTGCCTCTTCTGAGTCAGATTTGGGCACCACCAGGAGGATTCAGAAGGAACTCAATGGTGGAATCTTCAATCACGAGTTCCACAACCTTCAACACATACGGCGATATCAAGGATAAGTACAGGTTGTTGATGGCTGTCAGAGCCAGCTAAGAGTGATGGATAAAATCTTCTGTTTAGTGAGGAGGTCGTTTTTTTGTCTCTGTAGTTTCCTCTCTCTAGGTTCTGTATAAGGGAGGTTGTTTTCATATATTGGGTCGTTGTAAACTCTTTCTTGCTTAATATATTCACGTGCAGCTCTCCTGCATGTTCTTGAAAAGATTTGGGAACCACCATGGCTGTGTAGATAGTCACTCTTAATGGAGCTTCTGTTATGATGTATGCTTTTTGCTTCTCTTCTCACACACCCTCAGTCTTGAGGTCACCGCGGTCGATATGCAGCTTCACCCTTGTAAAATGGCTGTAAATACGTTATCTTAAGAGAAATTTAACCACAGGGGTCTACCCTACTGTTTCCTTGTGAGTAATTAACTGAAACTAGCTCAAAACCTCCTGAAACTTTGTCAAAACTTTCTGACAACTACATGATAGCTCAATTCCAGGGATCTGAAACTTGCTGAAATCCACATGAACTTGCTACCCTGTTGTAGGTTTTGAAACCCATATGTTAGAACTTTGTTCTGAAGCCTGAAACATTCTTGTAACGCAGTAGCAAAATCTGAAACAAAAAACGTGGTTAAAGGGGAACGGATCCCTCCCTTAACTGCACATTGTTAGATAGAAGATGAGACCTTTCTGCGGATTTCACGCAGATAGCACCCCACAGGTTCGAACGCTGGTCGGTGAGTTTACCACCGTAAACTCTAGCCACCGAGCTAGCGCTCGGTTCTCGTGAAACCTGAAACCTGAGTTTGTTGATACACGAAACTTGCCGAAAGCTTGCTGCTGAAACTGAATTTTTACTGAACCATGAAGCTTGACTCCTAAAGGAATGATGCTTTAGTGCAGTCATCGTCTCATTGCGCATGAGGAAGACCAACATGGTTATAGCCTGTGCTGCATTGATGGCATGTGACAACACCTTGAAAAGGTCTGCTAGAGGTGGACATCACACTGACAATGCCAGCAAGGTATTTACAGCATATTCCCCTGGGCCTGCATTGAGGCCATGGCAAGTTCTCAACCGTTAGTACCTGCAGGTGGATGATTTTGGGACTAAAGCACTTGAGATGGTGTGAGTTCGGTTCTCTGATTAGGTTTGACCAAGTGGTTGATACCTATCCTGTCTAGCCATGCCAATAATTTTTAACATTTAAAGATTGAACTGCATTTGCGCAATGTAAAATAATGACTTCTCAAGCAGAGAAACTGTGTGTAGCCCACCAAAAATGCTTACATCCATTTCATGTAGTCTTCTTGTGGACATGGCGCTCAGGCAAGAAAAGCAGATGTTCCAAATTCTCAAAAGCGATTCATGCATTTAATGGAACTTTATTTTCATGCAATGTGTTTGCTACAGCACCTAAGAGAGCTGATTTCTCGAACATTCAGCCTGCCTAAGGTATTATAATTTCCATAAAATCACGCCAATAACTTAAACATGTGAACAATATGCTCAGGGGATGCTTATCATCCCACATAGATTAGATTTTGTGACGACCTTTACTAACTTTATATGTCTTGAAATTAAGAAAGAACATCCACTTAATAACATCCTTAAACTACAGAAGTTCACGTTTCAACCTTAAATTCGTAAACCATTTATTTCCAGTCTTGAACCCTGAACTACCGTAAAAGGGCAAGAAAACACCGATTTCACAATTTATGGTTGAAATAAGCAGTTTACATGTTCAAAGTGAAATGTTAACTTGTGTCTTGTGCAGTAGTTCAAGATTGCAAAGTGTTTTTTTTCTTCTAAATCTGATATCATTTTTGGTTTGCACTCTTGTTTGATATGAAATCATTTAGTTTGAATGGATATTTTACTGTAGAATCACATCATTGGGCATACTGCTAAGTTGGCATTTAGATTTACAAATTCTTTGGTTTTGCCTTTTGGTTTGTTTCATAGAGCTGTAAGCTGCATCTCATTGGTCATTGCTTATATGGCACAGTCACACTTGCACATTTGTATCCCAGGTTGTCCAGGCTACACTTGTCAAAGATGTAGGCTACGATCTTGCTGTTGATATCTGGAGCCTCGGTTGCACAATTATTGAGATGTTCACCGGCAAGCCTCCTTGGAGTGGTCTTGAAGGGGTAAATAATTCAAACCTTTGTCCGTTTTGTAAAATCAGCATGTGTTGTATGAGTTGGACTTATGTAATTAGGGTAGCTCGCTTCTCATTAGTTAGTTTTGTATATGAATGATGATAATTGCCACACATTGGTACATTGGTCTAAATAAAATTGCGAATGGAGAAGTAATGTACTCCCTCCGTTTTTTATTTACTCCACATATTAGCTTTTTCTAAAGTGAAACTTTACAAACTTTGACCAAGTTTATAGAGAAAAATATTAACATATACAATACCAAATCAATACCATAGATTCATCATTGAATATATTTTCACATCATATTCATTTTTTGCTGTAAATGTTCGTATTATTTTCTATGAACTTGGTCAAACTTTATAAAGTTTGACTTCAGTCAAAGTTAACATGCGGACTAAATAAAAACGGAGGGAGTATGTCAACATTTGGGTATTTCCCTTCCCTGTCTTGGGATTCTGAAGCATGGAATCTGCTTGTCTGTGGTGCAACAGCCTGCCGCAATGTTTAAGGTGTTGAATAAAGACCCACCAATTCCAGATAATTTATCATCAGAAGGGAAGGATTTTCTGAAAGGCTGCTTCAAGAGAATCCCGTCTGAGAGACCTACAGCAAGCAAGCTGCTTGAACACCCATTCATCCAAAATTCAAATCACTTCAGCCAGCACGTTTCTGTACATTCTCCTGCAGGAAATAAATCCCCAGTAAGCTTGCCTCAGTTGCTGTATCCCCTTGAGTTTCGAGATTTTTGTGGACGTTCATGACTTTTCATGTTAATGCCAGGATGCTGGACACTGTTCAAGAGAAAAGAAGTCCTGGAAGACTGAGCCTTGTGTGAGAGGGAAACAGACAAATACAAACGGGTGTGTACTTTCTTCACACTTCTCTGTCTGTAATTTGATGTTTGATCTGTTCATGAAAGGTTTGCACTATTACAGATCTTGACCTTGTTATTCTTTTATTGCCTTCCGACCAGCGAAACAAGCAGCTCTAGATGTCCCGGGTCATTGGGTCATCGTTTGACCGCCCCAACCAGCTTGGATACTCATAGTTTGTCCCCTCCACCGACGAGTTATAAGTCTAGTTCTGGTTCTTCAGCTCATAATACACCGAACGGCATGCATTTTTCAATCGCATACCCTCAGCCCAGTCCACTACCGAGGCCTAACGGAAAGGAATCATTAAACATGTTTTCGTATTGAAGAAGGATGGGCAAGCAGTCGTGTAAAGTATCGATGTAAAGAACGTCCCCTCGGTAATGATTGCAACGGGATATGTGTATGCTTATTTTCGGGGGAAATGTGGTGATCCCTTTGTAGCAAATTGTTTAGGGTTAGCTGTAGGTATAGCTAATGTTCCTGATTGTTGCCAGCACATAGGACATTAGGGTTGTAGTTGTAGCCTGTGTGGTGTTCATGTTGTAATCATGCCTCGATGTAATCATTTTTGATGATTTTTTGGGGGGGTCTTGAGTAATAATATGCGTGAATTGGCAACAGGAGATCAAGATAGACAATGTTTGTGTTTGTGCTCTCTGGGTTCAAAATTGGAACGTATGGTGTATTGTTCAGTGGTGGTAATTGCTTGCTCATTTGTTGTGGTCACGAGGTCCATGCTGGTTATTCTCCCTTGGCTTGATGAGCTTATTTATCATCACCCGATGGGCTACTTGCAGTTGTATCTTCAGTGGTATGTAAGTTCCAGGCAAATCTATGTGTCTCTGTAGAACATGCGTTCTCCATAGCCACGAAATAGCCTTTGGCAGTGTGATTGACACGATAATGATAAAATGATACAACGTCATGGATTCACGGCAAGCGATCGCCTCCAGCGTCTCGGGATAGTCGACTCCCTGAAACACAAATGCAAGGCCGAGGCTTGCCCTTGCGCGTCGCGAGCAGCTGCCGCAACCGTGCCTATTGTTCATTCTTCCAGACTGCAGCATCAACATTCAGCTTCACAACCCCCCCCCCCCCCCCCCCCCCCCCCTGAAGAAAAAAAGCTTCACAAAAACCTCCTGGAGGTGGTATCCATCGGTGTGCCCGCGCCGCTGATGGCCGGAGCACAGCCGAGACCTTTTACGTGCTCCGCTGATTGTAGCTTCTTGGATAGAAAGTTATACACAAAAGCACACGTCAGTGGAGGGCTCTGAAATGCTTCCTCGTGTATCACCTTCGGCCTTGCATACTAGATGGGCCAAAAGCGTCACACACATCTTCATCAGATCTTGATGAGATGAGATTCAATCATCGCAAAAAGCCACAACTTGGCGGATGGGTGTCGCATCTTGTTCATATGCTCGGATACCTCCTTGCCAACCAATGACCACACGCAATCCGCCATCGAGTGTACACTCGATCAGAGAATGGCGCCAAGAATCCCTTCCATGCACACTGCACAACGACTCTCCCTTGCCATGTTGTTGTGTCATAAGACGTCAGCTGTTTTTTTGTGTGTGGGGGTAAGATGTTAACTGTTGGTAATGAATGTCGGGCCAGCCGACATAGAAATTGTCTGATCCTCGTTGGGACTTGAATGTGCCACAATGAGATGGCATAGTGTTGATTGGAAGATATGAGACACGTGCTGTATGCGCGGGCCTCTTTTGCAGAGACACCCTGTACATACCGAGTACAATGTACACACAACTCATATGGATACTACAATATCACGCACCGGCGGAGCTTCAGCAAGGCTGAAAGGGCCATGGCCCGCCCTTGGCTGGAGCAAAATAAGATTTTACATGAAGCAGCCCACAATAATTCATTAATTTTTAATTTGGTAGCACTGTACGTACTATCCGGCCCGCCCAACATTTTTTTGATAGCTCGGCCACTGGTATCACGCAACACTCTCACTATCAACGGAAATGTTGCCTCCCGCTGGAAGAATAATCTACCGATGTGACGCATAGTCAATCCTAGGGTCTGATCCTAGGTGGACTGAGATACAATCACTCTTAATTAATACTCCATCTATTTTTATTTACTCCGCATGTTACCTTTGTTTGAAGTCAAACTTTACGAACTTTGCTAAGTTTATAGAGAAAAATATTAACATATACAATACCAAATCAATACCATTGATTCATCATTGAATATATTTTCATATCATATAAATTTGTTATTGTAAATGTCCATATTGCTTTCTACAAACTTTGTTAAAATTTACAACATTTGACTTCAGTCAAAGCTAATAAAATTGGAGGGGGTACTCACATTCAGATATTTCTTGTCTACTCTCTCTGTCTCAGAATGTTAGGTCAAAAAACGTCTTACATTCCGAGACAGGTCAAAAAACGTCTTACATTCTGAGACAGAAGGAGTACTTGTCAATTGTCATACACATATGACAGCTGACTCAAATGTTACACCACAATTTTTTTAAGAGAATTGTGTTAAGCCCATATACCCATGAGTTTCTACGAGGTAGCATTGTCAGTGAGGAAGAGAATCACTGATGGGTCGTTAATCTTTGACACTTCAGCACAAAGTTCTGACTGTCAACTGCTCAACGCACACAATTGGCCAACATGCATCAATGCATCATTATGAGATATTGCGGAGTTTACATTTTGTGTAACTAGTATAGTATTATTCCTCTCCTTTCATCAACAATAATCAACCGGAGAAAATACGGAATCTACTCTGACATTATATCAGTGATTACATAATGCGTGTCTTCTGCAGCTCCTACTACGTGCTCTACTAAAAAAGACTTGCATTCCCGGCGGCACACGTTCTGCTGATCTACTACAAAAGTGCAGGACCTGTGAAGACCAAAGCCTCGTTTGCATTTGTGACTTTGATCATGATTTGTGGAGACATGCTGGCGAGTGACCAGAAAAATTGCTTCTTGGCTTCTTGCAAAGGAAGACAACTGCAAACCCATCGTACAGAAATTCTGTAACATCGTCAGTATTACATTGGTAAGCATGGATCGTCCTTAACAGTTCATCCTCTTTCAGAACGGTTAGTTTTCGCCACGTTGAGATGGAAATCAAGCGAGTCAAGTTCATCATGGTTTTTTCTTCTTAAATAAAAGAAAAAGCTCATCACTGAGGGGTGATCCTCAGATCGATTCCGAAGCTCATGCCGCTGTAAGCGAGCGGCGCGTACATCCACATCTCGTCAGAGCTGAGCACCTGATCATGTAACAACCTTTCTGGTAAGAGACATCAAGATCACACAAAGTTCCTAGGAAAGAAAGGTCTAATACAACCATGAATATTATGCTTACCTTGATCTGTAGCTGCAAGAACTTGACGTAGAGGACTGCCTCCTCCAGCATAGTGCTGAGATCCACCTGTCAAGATATGTCACAACAGTCAGAACATACTAGCAGGCAGCAACTTATTAGTAACCAATGCAATCTCTAGTTGAATTTCTTTTGCAAAATGTAATGTATGTACGCGAGAGTTACTTTGGTTCCGTTGGGCACCAGCTTCTGCAGGACTCGGAGTCTGTCGTTAATCTTCTCCCTTCTTCTCTGCATTGGACAGAACAAAATTCTGAAGTCTGAACCAATCCACTGAAACGGTGGTATTGAATTGACCTGCGGGGCTGCACATGCATTGAGCTCACCTTCGCATAGAGGCTCTGGGGATCGGCCGCAGACCCGCGGCCGGCCCGCACTTTCACGGTGCCGCCGCCGGCGACGTTGGCCTCCTCGCCGCCGTCCCCCTGGGAGCAATTGGACTCGTTGTCCGAGCAGTAGCTGCTGGATCGCCGCTTCTGCTGCGGCATCTTGGTCTTGAATGTGACAGACTTCTCCCCCTGCATGATCACGGCCAATTAAACTGAATCAGCCCCGCGCCCTCGCCACGGTACGCAAGTAAACTCTTCAGCTATAGCTATCGATCGAAGTTGCGTTACGCCATGCCTTGTGATCTGCAGCTCGAGCCTTCTTCTTGTGCCGTCCAAGATCCCCTCCCTGATCATGGGCATGGCCGGCCTGAAAAACCTTCCGCTTCGGCGTTGCGGCGGCACCGTCGCCATTGCTGTCGCGATCGCTGAGGAGGTAACCAGCACCAGCGCGGACGCGACCGCGACCAGCGGGGGGCGAAGGGCCGGGGACCATGTTGCCATTGCCACCACGCTTGCCGGCCCTCTCCTCCTTCCGGGAGAGGTTGAGGTCGATGGAGCCGCAGTAGGAGAGCGTGTTGATCCCGAGCGACACGTCGGGCTCGCCGAGGAAGTCGTAGCCGCCGTCGAAGCACGGGTACGGCGCCGTCAGGAACCGCGCCACGATCTCCGACTCCTCCTCGTCCGGCGCGTGGCATGGCGACCACCGCGCGGCCTCCTGCGACCTGACGGCAGCTGCCTGCTCCCGCAACATTGTGTACTACTGTCCAAGCGATCGAGGCGAATGGTGCGACGCAAGCACGGAGAGACGGACGCTAGCTGCACTGCGACGTACTGTAGGGAGTAGCTAGCTAGGGAGCATGCACGCAAGTGGATGACGGTGTGTACGTACGTGCTCGTATATATGGCCATTGAGGTTGAGATGAGCTCAAAATTGTTTCTTGCACAGCTCAGGCGCTGCTAGTGCTGGTGCTAGGTGCAAGCTGGGTAACGGCTGATTCGGTCGGCAAAATGTCAGAAGTCTCAAGAGAAAACACTAGTGGTAGTATACAAATACTACCATCTCGAAGAGAAAAATGGGAAATGATTGGTAAGATACTGAGAACATTCTTGTGACAACTGACAACACAGAAACATAGTCTCTTTTAGGGTGCTTGGATCCAAGGGACTATTTTTAGTCTGACTAAAAATAGTCTTTTTTAGAGGCTTAAGTTTCAAGCACCCCTGACTAAAGAGAGGCTAGGACTAGTCTTGAGGCTAAAAATTTTTAGTCATAGGAAACCTACTAAAATATGTATTAGCTCTCTCTCTCCTCATTTAATTCCTCTCCTTTAACACACGCGAGTTCTGAATTGGAGGGTTTGGAGGATAATAAATGCTCAATAACTTGATTTTAGTCTCTTTAGTATTTGGATCCAAGTATGAGTGAGGCTAGCAAGTTTTAGTCCCACTACTTTTAGTCATGGGACTAAAACGTATCCAAGCACCCTCATAGTAACATGGACTGAAACTGTGCTGAGTTCGTGCGCGCCTGTGAGAGTGAGCGCCAGTAAATTCATGCACTTAGATCTGAAACACCATTTACATGACCTGTATGGTTACCTTTTGATTTATCCTGTCCAAGAAAAAATAAAATGCGATATTGCGATGAAATCTTCAAAGCGAGTTTTAATTTGTGTTACAACTGTCATCTAGCTCGCCGGACGCCGCGGATCGCCCCTTGAGCCTCTCTAAAGTGATGCACTATCAACGTGAATCCGAATTAACAATGTGTTATCGAATGATATTTCTGCTAATGAGCTTGCAAGGCTTGGGGTGCTAAATATAAAGGACAGCTTTGAGGTTTTTCTTCTGAAAATTTTAGCAGCTAGCAAGGCGCGTTATGCATGATATTCAGCTTTGTTAAGTGCCGGTGTAGCTAGCTGTGGCCATTGGGCGTTGCAAGCACGTCCAAACTTGTTAAACAAAAAGCGCGTCCACATGCTGACAGTCTTGCAAGCTGCAGCGCTGGAGACTGCGTGGCTGTCACAGTATATGGTTTGATTTTCTTTTGGAATAATTGGTCGTAGGCTGGCTGTAGCCACCAGCATTACTGGCGTGTAAGTATCTATGATTACATGTTGTATGCACTTTTTTTAGAGTCATGGGAGACCGCCACACACGCCGGCCTGCTCCATTATTTGAATGAAATAGGATACGGAGTTCAAAGGAAATGCCAGTAAAACAAAAGCCGCATCAGTCGAGTACTAAACTAAAATTACAACCAATGGCTAAAGTAACCGCCCCAACAAAGAGCAAACTGGGAGGACAAGACCAAAACCAAGGGTACAATCATAAAGATTTGCTATTTCATTAATCAAGAGAGAAGGTTTAGGCATACGCCCACAACGCGGGGAAAAACGACCACTCTGACGGCATTACATTAGTCAAGTGTCTCGCGCCCGCTAATGCCCAAAGATGGGCCTCCTCCTTGATCCTCCTAACAACCATCATGGTGGGGTTGGCAGCGTTGTGGAAAACTCTTGCATTGCGTTCCTTCCAAATCTCTCATGAGACTAACATCATCAACATAGTGAGAGCCTTCCTATGCGGTCTTGTCTTGTCCACCGTATCGACGCACCAACCTCTCATGGAGGTGGCATTTGCCCAAGCCAAGGCAGAGGAATCAAGAAGGCCGAGCCAGTTGGCGATCTCCGCCCAAATACGAGTCGTAAAATGACATTGAGTGAGGAGGTGCACAACAGACTCGGGAGCTTGTTTGCAAAGAGCGCAAGACCGCCGTTTAGCCATCCCGATGGTGTAGTCTATCAGTTGTTCAAATCTTATTTTGTAAGACCAACCAACCGAAGAACTTACAATTTGGGCCAAATGGTTGTCGGCATGGTCAAGACGGCGAGACCCTCAAATTGCGCCTTGTAAGCCGAGGACACAAAGTACATGCCATCAACAGAGAGCTTCTAATTAATTGAATCGTGAACCCCATCGGTGAGGGTGATGTCGACGAGCCTTTCC
Source organism: Triticum aestivum (assembly GCF_018294505.1). Lineage (NCBI taxonomy): Eukaryota > Viridiplantae > Streptophyta > Magnoliopsida > Poales > Poaceae > Triticum > Triticum aestivum. The sequence goes on along the minus strand of NC_057806.1, from coordinate 595,956,517 downwards.
CAATTCCTGGATGTGGGGGAGAGAGATCTTTGTGATGTATATTGATTTCGGTAATCCAATTGTTGTTCGTCAACGGCTTTCTAACCGAACAAGACTTCTTATGCGAGAGCTAAAAAAATCTTGGGCATAATATCCATCGGCCAGAGCCCCTCCAACCACGGAGATTACCAAAACCTGGTCGTGTTTTCGTCCCCAACAACCACTCCTATGGCATAAGCGAATAAATCACGGTCCTCGGGAGTGCACGAGCATCCTAGGCCAAGCCACATGCACTCCCAAGGGCGTGGCTTGGCCTAGTATGCACGACCTCAAGAACTTTGCTTTGGCGCTCCACCTGGCGGAAGGCCACTTCAAGACAAAGCGCGAGGAACTGACACACGAGATTAACGGTCTCAAGGAGACACTGACTGTGGCGGAGCAACGACGGCAAATCGTGTTGGCCACACGAGTCCACGCTGAAGCCGAGATAGCCTCACTCCGGAAGTAGGTGGGGGACGTTGCGTCTGTTGTGGAGCGGGTGAGGGAGGAGGCGGACCAGGCTCGGGGGCGGCAGCATGAACATTCCAAGATGTTCCAAGCCCTCGAGTTGCGAGCCCATCAGGCTTTGGACTCTATTTACAAGGAGGACGTTGCCAGTCCCCTCGAGACTGGTGATGCCAACTATCTTGACTTCTTTGCCAAGGTCGTGGAGCGGCTTGAGGACGACGCTAAGAAGGTGGGCAAAATCGTCAAAGAATAATGTCATGACCTCCTTACCCAAGTGGCGACACGTGTCTTCAGGCATCTCCTTTGCACCAACCCCAACTTCGACTTCGAAGCCGTGATAGCTCCCGTCCCGGAGGACCTCCACAACGTGCTGGGGAAGGTGGTGGAGGACCATGTGGATGCCGCCGTGCTTAGTTATGGCTGGGCCACCGCCAGGTGGGTCCAGGCCACCAGACCAATTAGTTTAGCCCTACAAACTGTCGTGTGGGGCCATCTCCCTAATTAACCTATAGATTAAACTAAATAATTTTAGTTGATTAGCTCAACCACAGACAACGGGTCCCCCTTGGCTAATTAAGAATTAACCAACTAAATTAAACCTATGTTAAACAAGTAGTCTATGATAAGTGGGACCCTTTCACTAATTCAGTGGCTAAGGTATAGTATAACCCCCTCCCTATGACATGTGTGTTGGGGAACGTAGCATTCAATTTCAAAATTTCCTACGCTCACGAAGATCTATCTAGGAGATGCATAGTAACGAGAGGGGGAGATTGTGTCCACGTACCCTCGTAGACCGAAAGCGGAAGCATTTGAAAACGCGGTTGATGTAGTCGAACTTCTTCTCGTTCTGACCGATCAAGCACCGAACGTACGACACCTCCGAGTTCTGCACACGTTCAGCTCGATGACGTTCCTCGAACTCTTGATCCAGCAAAGTGTTGAGGGAGAGTTCCGTCAGCACGACCGCGTGGTGACGGTGATGGTGAAGTGATCCGCGCAGGGATTCACCTAAGCACTACATGAATATGACTGGAGGCGTATACTGTGGAGGGGGACGTCGCACACGGCTAACAATGATTCGTGTGTGTTCTAGCGGTGCCCCCCTTCATATATATAGGTTGGAGGGGAGGAGAGGCAGCCAAGGGGTCACCCCAAGCAGGAGGAATCCTACTTGGGCGCCTCCCCATTCGGCCTCTCCCCTTTCCTATTCCTATTCGGAGTAGGAAGGGAAGAGGGGGAAGGGGGAATCCTATTCCCTTTTTCCTTTCCTCCTTCCCCTTTCCTTCTCCAATTTGGCCAGCCCATATGGGAGGGGCGCACCAGCCCCTTTGTGGCTGGTGTGTTTCCCCTCTTGGCCCATAAGGCCCATATCTTTTTTCGGGGGTTCCCGAAACCCCTTCCGATGACCCGATAAGTACCCAGTGCATCCTGAAACACTTCCGGTGTCCGAATACCATCGTCCTATATATCAATCTTTACCTCTCGACCATTTCGAGACTCCTCGTTATGTCCGCGATCTCATCCGGGACTCCGAACAACATTGGGTCACGAAATCACATAACTCATATAATACAAAATCGTCATCGAACGTTAAGCGTGCGGACCCTACGGGTTCGAGAACTATCTAGACATGGTCGAGACATCTCTCCGGTCAATAACCAATAGAGGAACCTGGATGCTCATATTGGCTCCCACATATTCTATGAAGATCTTTATCGGTCGACCGTAATGACAACATACGTACTCCCTTTGTCATCGGTATGTTACTTGCCCGAGATTTGATCGTTGGTATCTTCATACCTAGTTCAATCTTGTTACCGGCAAGTCTCTTTACTCGTTCCGTAATACATCATCTCGTACATTAGTCACATTGCTTGCAAGGCTTATTATGATGTGCATTACCGAGAGGGCCCAGAGATACATCTCCGATACTCGGAGTGACAAATCTTAATCTCGATCTATGCCAACCCAACAAACACCTTCGGAGATACCTATAGAGCATCTTTATAATCACCTAGTTACGTTGTGACGTTTGGTAGCATAGAAGGTATTACTCCGGTATCCGGGAGTTGCATAATCTCATAGTTGAAGGAATATGTATTTGACATGAAGAAAGCAATAGCAATAGAACTGAACGATCAATATGCTATGCTAACGGATGGGTCTTGTCCATCACATCATTCTGCTAATGATGTGATCCCATTCATCAAATGGCAACACATGTCTATGGTTAGGAAACTTAACCATCTTTGATTAACGAGCTAGTCTAGTAGAGGCTTATTAGGGACACGGTGTTTTGTATATGTATCCACACATGTATCAAGTTTCCGGTTAATACAATTCTAGCATGAATAATAAAAATTTATCATGATATAAGGAAATATAAAATAACAACTTTATTATTGCCTCTAGGGCATATTTCCTTCAGTCTCCCACTTGCACTAGAGTCAATAATCTAGTTCACATCGCCATGTGATTTAACACCGATAGTTCACATCTTTATGTGATTAACACCCATAGTTCACATTGCCATGTGACCAACACCCAAAGGGTTTACTGGAGTCAATAATCTAGTTCACATCACTATGTGATTAACACCCAAAGAGTACTAAGGTGTGATCATGTTTTGCTTGTGATAGAAGTTTAGTCAACGGGTCTGCCATATTCAGATCCGTATGTATTTTGCAAATTTCTATGTCTACAATGCTCTGCACGGAGCTACTCTAGCTAATTGTTCCCACTTTCAATATGTATCTAGATTGAGACTCAGAGTCATCCAAATCAGTGTCAAAGCTTGCATCGACGTAACTCCTTACGACGAACTCTTTGTCACCTCCATAACCGAGAAACATTTCCTTAGTCCTCTTTAGGTACCTAAGGATAATTTTGACCGTTGTCCAGTGATCTACTCCTAGATCACTATTGTACCCACTTTCCAAACTCATGGCAAGGTACACAATAGGTCTGGTATACAACATGGTATACTTTATAGAACCTATGGCTGAGGCATAGGGAACGACTTTCATTCTCTCTCTATCTTCTGCCGTGGTCGAGTTTTGAGTCTTACTCAACTTCATACCTTACAACTCAGGCAAGAACTCCTTCTTTGACTGATCCATTTTGAACTCCTTCAAAATCTTATCAAGGTATGTACTCATCGAAAGTCTTATCAAGCGTCTTAATCTATCTCTATAGATCTTGATGCCCAATATGTAAGCAGCTTCACCCACGTCTTTCTTTGAAAAACTCCTTTCAAACACTCCTTTATGCTTTCCAATTTTTTTACATCATTTCCGATCAACAATATATCATTCACATATACTTATCAGAAAAGCTGTAGTGCTCCCACTCACTTTCTTGTAAATACAGGCTTCACCGCAAGTCTGTATAAAACTATATGCTTTGATCAACTCATCAAAACGTATATTCCAACTCTGAGATGCTTGCACCAGTTCCATAGATGGATCGCTGGAGCTTGCACACTTTGTTAGCACCTTTAGGATCGACAAAACCTTTGGTTGCATCATATACAACTCTTCTTTAAGAAATACATTAAGGAATGTAGTTTTGACATCCATTTGCCAGATTTCATAAAATGCGGCAATTGCTAACATGATTCAGACAGACTTAAGCATCGCTATGAGTGAGAAAATCTCATCGTAGTCAACACCTTGAACTTGTCAAAAATATTTTGCGACAATTCGGGCTTTGTAGATAGTAACACTACCATCATCGTCCGTCTTCCTCTTGAAGATCCATTTATTCTCAATGGCTTTCCGATCATCGGGGAAGTCCACCAAAGTATACACTTTGCTCTCATACATGGATCCTATCTCAGATTCATGGCCTCAAGCCATTTTGCGGAATATGGGCTCATCATCGCTTCCTCATAGTTCGTAGGTTCGTCATGGTCTAGTAACATGACTTCCAGAATAGGATTACCGTACCACTCTGGTGCGGAACATGCTCTGGTTGACCTACGAGGTTTGGTAGTAACTTGATCTGAAGTTCCATGATCATTATCATTAGCTTCCTCTCTTGTTGGTGTAGGCATCACGGAAACATTTTCTGTGATGAGCAACTTTCCAATTCGAGAGAAGGTACAATTACCTCATCAAGTTCTACTTTCCTCCCACTCACTTCTTTTGAGAGAAACTCCTTCTCTAGAAAGGATCCATTCTTTGCAACAAAGATCTTGCCTTCGGATCTGTTCTACAAGGTATACCCAACAGTTTCTTTTGGGTATTCTATGAAGACGCACTTCTCCGATTTGGGTTCAAGCTTATCAGGCTGAAACTTTTTCACATAAGCATCGCAACCCCAAACTTTAAGAAACGACAGCTTAGGTTTCTTGCCAAACCATAGTTCATACGGTGTCGTCTCAACGGATTTAGATGGTGCCCTATTTAACGTGAATGCAATTGTCTCTAATGCATAACCCCAAAATGATAGTGGTAAATCGGTAAGAGACATCATAGATCATACCATATCTAATAAAGTATAGTTACGACATTCGGATACACCATGTGGTGTTCCAGGTGACGTGAGTTGTGAAACTATTCCACATTGTTTTAAATGAAGGCCAAACTCGTAAATCAAATATTCGCCTCCGCGATCAGATCGTAGAAACTTTATTTTCTTGTTACGATGATTCACCACTCCATTCTGAAATTCCTTGAACTTTTCAAATGTTTCAGACTTGTGTTTCATTAAGTAGATATACCCATATATCTGGTCAAATCATATGTGAAGGTCAAAAAATAATGATACCCGCCGCGTGCCTTAACACTCATTGGAACGCATACATCGGTATGTATTATTTCCAATAAGTCAGTTGCTCGCTCCATTGTTTCGGAGAACGGAGTTTTAGTCATCTTGCCCATGTGGCATGGTTCGCAACTATCGAATGATTCATAATCAAGTGATTCCAAAAGTCCATCTGCATGGAGTTTCTTCATGCATTTTACACCAACATGACCTAAACGGCAGTGCCACAAGTATGTTGCACTATCATTATTAACTTTGCATCTTTTGGCATCAATATTATGAATATGTGTATCACTACGATCAAGATTCAATAAACCATTCACACTGGGTGTATGACCATAGAAGGTTTTATTCATGTAAACAGAACAACAATTGTTCTCTGACTTTAAATGAATAACCGTATTTCAATAAACATGATCTAATCATATTCACGCTCAACTCAAACACCAAATAACATTTATTTTAGTTCCAACACTAATCCCAAAGGTAAAAGGAGTGTGCGATGGTGATCTTATCAACCTTGGAATCACTTCCAACACACATCGTCACCTCGCCCTTAACTAGTATCTGTTCATTTTGCAACTCTCGTTTCGAGTTACAAATCTTAGCAACTGAACCGGTATCAAATACCCAGGGGCTACTATGAACACAAGTAAAGTACATATCAAAAACATGTATATCAAATATACCTTTGTTCACTTTGCCATCCTTCTTATTCGCCAAGTTTTTGGGCAGTTCTGCTTTCAGTGACCATTTCCTTTGTAGTAGAAGCACTCAGTTTCAGGTTTGGGTCTAGCTTTGGGCTTCTTCACGGGAGTGGCAACTTGCTTGCCATTCTTCTTGAAGTTCCCTTTCCTTCCCTTGTCCTTTTTTTGAAACTAGTGGTCTTGTTAACCATCAACACTTGATGCTATTTCTTGATTTCTACCTTCACCGATTTTAGCATCGCGAAGAGCTTGGGAATCGTTTTCATTATCCCTTGCATATTATAGTTCATCATGAAGTTCTAGTAACTTGGTGATAGTGATTAGAGAACTCTGTCAATCATTATCTTATCTGAAAGATTAACTCCCACTTGATTCAAGCAATTGTAGTACCCAGACATTTTGAGCACATGCTCACTAGCTGAGTTATTCTCCTCCATCTTGTAGGCAAAGTACTTGTCAGAGGTCTCATACCTCTTGACACGGGCATGAGTCTGAAATACTAATTTCAACTCTTGGAACATCTCATATGCTCCATGGCGTTCAAAACATTTTTGAAGTCCTGGTTCTAAGCCGTAAATCATGGTGCACTAAACTATCAAGTAGTCATCGTACCGAGCTTGTCAAATGTTCATAACGTCTACATCTGCTCCTGCAATAGGTCTATCACCTAGTGGTGAATCAAGGACATAATTTTTCTGTGCAGCAATGAGGATAATCCTCAAATCACAGACCTAGTCCGCATCATTGCTACTATCATATTTCAACTTAGTTTTCTCTAGGAACATATCAAAAAATAAAACAGGGAGCTATATCGCGAGTTATTGATCTACAACATAGATATGCAAAACTATCAAGACCAAGTTCATGATAAATTAAGTTCAATTAATCATATTACTTAAGAACTCCCACTTAGATAGACATCCCTCGAGTTATCTAAATGATCACGTGATCCATATCAACTAAACCATGTCCGATCATCACGTGAGATGGAGTAGTCATCAATGGTGAACATCTCTATGTTGATCATATCTACTATACGATTCACGTTCGACCTTTCGGTCTCCATTGTTCAGAGGCCATGTCTGTACATGCTAGGCTCGTCAAGTTTAACCTGTGTATTCCGCATGTGCAAAAATGTCTTGCACCCGTTGTATGTGAACATAGAGCTTATCGCACCTGGTCATCACGTGGTGTCTCAGCACGACGAACTGTCGCAACGGTGCATACTCAGGGAGAACACTTATACCTCGAAATTTTAGTAAGGGATCATCTTATAATGCTACCGTCATACTAACCAAAATAAGATGCATAAAAGATAAACATCACATGCAATCAAAATATGTGACATGATATGGCCATCATCATCTTGTGCCTTTGATCTCCATCTCCAAAGCACCGTCATGATCTCCATCGTCACCGGCTTGTGTAGCGACCAGACCTCAACAGTCTGATCTCTGTGCTCCGGTGTCATCCCTGGATCAGTAATGCTAACACCACACAGTACTTGGAGGATTTATAACAGAGTAGCAATCACACACTTATTACATAGAGTGTCTCAATACAGAACTTATTACAATAAATATGGCTTAAGGCCATCTAATAACGATAACATCGGAAGGCTTGGAAGATAAGTGAGTCCATCAACTCCAACGGCATCACTGAGTATAGAACCACGACCTAAAAACTCCTTAATCATCGTCTGAAAACTCTGCAACATTAATGTTGTAGCCCGAAACGGGTCAGCACATGGAATATGCTGGTAAGGTAACACATAGAGAGTAATGGAATGAAACAGCTATACTATATGCATATTTGGCTGGTGGAAAGCTCTATGGTTACAGTTTTGCGTAAAGCCAATTTTTCCCTACTGCAAAGGAATAAATTTTATTTAACTATCATGGTAGTTGTTAAACATTGAGAATGGTTGACAGCATTCTCAATCCAAATTAAACATCATCATTAAACCCAACAAACTTAATTTAAAGTAACATGATGAGATTCACATGATAATCCAGGTACTAGATACTCAAGATGTCCATAACCGGGGACACGGCTAATCATGATTAGTTTATTACACTCTGCAGAGGTTTGCACACTTTTCCCCACAAGACTCGATCGCCTTCGTTTGGTTTCTCGCACTACATGGTGTTTGAGAAGACGGATGACCGAGACATAGTCTTTCAGAAGCACTAGCACCTTACGATGGATAGACCATTACACCTACTTTCCCCTACATCTGCTAGTCTACCCTATAAGAGTTCGCACGACTTAATCAACTATGCCAGAGCCCATAATGGCTTGTGGCTGCACACGGAAGTTTCTAGTATGAGTAATCTCATGATCCCTTTGAGTCTGGGTGGCGGTCCAAAAAGAAACAGGCAATCCTGGAATACCCAGGTACCTCAACCCACCCAGATGTGTATTTAAGTTTCCACCTTAGATAAACCATTAATGAACAAACTCACATCTGTCATGGATAACACTCACCCAATCCACGTCTACTATCATAGCATGGCATAATGGCAAACGTAGAAGTAACTCCCAAAGATTTGGTAATAAAACAGGTAATAGGTACTACCTCAACTACTTCCCATCCCACAATTTGTTTAGATCATAATCATGCAATGTGTGAAGATTGATCTAATGCAATAAAACTGGGTAGTAGGAAAGGTATGATCAAAGTGTTACTTGCCTTGCTGATGATCCGCGAAACCTAGCGATTCGAAGTAACAAGCGGCGCACTCCGGGTATTCTATCATAGACAAACAAACAAACATACAATAAGCACTCATCTAATGCACAGGTAAAACTCAAATAAGAGATCTAACCAGAAAATTCAACTTAAGAACTCCGGTTGGCAAAAAGAATGAAATCAAACGAAGCAACGAAAGTCAAACGGCGAAAGAAAACAACTTCGTTCTACTAATCTGGATCTAAGGTAATTTTTACAGTAGCAAAAACTTGTTTAAGTTGGTTAAACGGATAGAGGGTTTCGAGACGAAACTCCAGGCGCTTGAATCGCCTGATTCCGATAAACGAGCGAAAAGTTGTACTAAAACGAAAATCGAATCGGGAATCGCGATCAGAAAAATCGCAGATTTTATCCGAGAAAAAGAAAAACGACGAACGTTCGCTAGAACGAACGAATGGACGAACGCTCGCTAATTAAATAAATCAGAAAAACCGATCTATTTAAAAAAACCGAAACTAAAGAAAAACCGACGGAAAAACCGAACGGTTTTTCGAAGGAAAAAACGGTGGCACGGATTTTGAGGCGACCTCGGGCGGCGGGTCGGCGAGGTGGCGGCGCGGCGGCTCCGGCCACGGCAGGCGGCGGCGGCGGCGGGGTCGGGCGGCGCGCTAGGGTTTCGGGGGCGCGGGCGGGCTGGCTTCGGACTCCAAAAGAAATACTAAACGGACTCCAAAAATCCCAAAATAAATTTTCCCGAGCTTCTAAAATCAAGCCGCACAAGGTGAACATTTATTTGGGGGCCTAAATGCAATTTTGAAAAACGCACATTTTTCCTAAATTCAAATAAAATACCGAAAAACTCCGAAATAAAATCTTATTCGATTTTATTATTAAATCCTCAATATTTCTTTATTTTGGGAAAGTCATTTTATTCCCTCTCTCATATTTTTGTAATAGAAATAATTGATTATAAAATAATTAAAATCAAATGATCCTATCTTCAAAATTTGAGAAAACTCAAATATGAAAATAACGAAATCCTCAACTCTCTTCGTGGGTCCTTGAGTTGCGTAGAATTTCTAGGATCAAAACCAAAAGCAAAATAAAATATGATATGCATTGATGATCTAATGTATAACATTCCAAATTGAAAATTTGGGATGTTACAAACCTACCCCCCTTAAGATGAATCTTGCCCTCGAGATTCGGGTTGGCTAGAAAATAGGTGAGGGTAGTCCTTGAGCAAATCTTCCTCTCGTTCCCAAGTGGCTTCATCCTTTGTGTGGTGGCTCCACTGAACTTTGCAAAACTTGATAACCTTACTGCAAGTGACTCGGCTGGCAAACTCGAGAATCTTAATTGGTTTCTCCTCATAGGTCAAATCGTTATCCAACTGAATTGTTTCCTATGGCACTGTGTCTCTCAAGGGTATGTCAGCCATCTCTGCGTGGCACTTCTTCAACTGAGAAACGTGGAACACATCATGAACTCCTGACAATCCTTCGGGCAATTCCAACTTGTAGACCACTTCTCCCATACGTTCCAATACTCGGTATGGTCCTACAAATCGTGGCGCTAACTTTCCCTTAACACCAAAACGCTTTGTTCCTCGAAGTGGGGATACTCGAAGATAAACTCGGTCTCCGACTTCGTAAACTGTCTCCTTGCGTTTAGAATCTGCGTAGCTCTTCTGCCTGGACTGGGCTATCTTGAGCCTATCGCGAATCAACTTCACCTTCTGTTCAGACTCTTTAATCAAGTCAGGTCCAAACAACTGGCGGTCTCCAACTTCGTCCCACGACAACGGTGTCCTGCACCTCCTTTCGTACAAAGCTTCGAAAGGGACCATCTTTAAACTGGTTTGGTAACTATTGTTGTAAGAGAACTCTACATATGGCAAATTGTCATCCCAACTAGATCCATAATCTAGCGCACAGGCTCTCAGCATATCCTCCAAAATCTGATTGACTCTCTCAGTCTGTCCATCTGTCTGTGGATCAAAAGCTGTACTGAATTCTAGCCTGGTACCCAAAGTTTCATGCAACTGCTTCCAGAACTTTGAGGTAAACTGGGTTCCTCTATCTGATACGATACTCCTCGGAACTCCATGTAGACATACGATTCTGGTCATGTATATCTTTGCCAACTTAGCACTGGTGTACGTGGTCTTTACTGGGATGAAATGAGCTACCTTCGTCAACCGATCGACTACAACCCAAATTGAGTCATAGCCTGAATGAGTCCTGGGTAATCCCGTGATAAAATCCATGCCTAACTTATCCCACTTCCATTCGGGTATCGACAATGGCTGTAGCAATCCTGCTGGCTTCTGATGCTCTGCCTTTACTCTCTGACATACATCACAAACTGCTACATACTCCGCAATATCCTTCTTCATTCCGGTCCACCAGAAAATATCCTTCAAATCCAAATACATCTTGGTATTTCCTGGGTGAATCGAATATGGTGAATCGTGTGCCTCTTGCAGAATTAGCTTCCTAATCTCCGGGTCATTAGGCACATAAACACGGTCTTCAAACCATAGGGTGTCGTGCTCATCCTCACGAAATCCTTTAGCCTTTCCTTCGCTTATTTTCTCCTTTATAGAGGCAATCTCCTTGTCAGTCTTCTGAGTTTCTCTGATTCTATCCATCAAAGTTGACTGAATCTCCAATGCTGCTACATAGCCTCTAGGAACTATTCCCAAACATAACTCTCAAAGATTTTCGGCTAACTCCCTTGGTATTTCTCCCATCATTAATGTATTGACATGGCTCTTACGGCTTAATGCGTCAGCTACTACATTAGCCTTTCCGGGATGGTAATGCAATCTCATATCATAATCCTTGATGAGCTCCAACCATCTCCTTTGTCTGAGGTTTAACTCCTTCTGTGTGAAAATGTATTTCAAACTCTTATGATCCGTGTACACCTCACAATGGTTTCCAATGAGGAAATGTCTCCATGTTTTCAATGCATGCACTACGGCTGCTAATTCCAAATCATGCGTAGCATAATTCAACTCATGAGGTTTTAGTTGTCTTGAGGCATATGAAACAACTCTCCCTTCCTGCATAAGGACTGCTCCAAGTCCTCGACGTTAAGCGTCGCAATACACCTCATAATCCTTGGTCTGATTTGGCAAAATCAACACTGGTGAAGTAACCAAACGTTTCTTCAACTCCTGGAAACTAGCCTCACATTCCTCAGTCCATTTGAACTTGGTATCCTTCTTTAATAACTCCGTCATAGGCTTTGCAATTTTTGAGAAATTCTCAATGAATCTCTGGTAGTATCCTGCGAGTCCAAGAAAGCTCCGGATCTCTCCAACTGTGGTTGGTGCTTCCCACTTGGTCACGGTATCAACTTTAGTGGGATCTACTGCTATTCCTTCTCCGGATATAACGTGTCCGAGGAATCCTACTTCCTTCAACCAAAACTCACATTTGCTGAACTTGGCATACAACTGATGTTCTCTGAGCTTACCAAGTACCAAACGCAAATGCTCCTTATGCTCCTCTTCATTTTTCGAGTAAACCAGGATATCATCTATGAACACCACGACGAACTTATCCAAGAACTCCATAAACACTTTGTTCATCATGTTCATAAAATAGGCAGGTGCGTTAGTCGGACCAAATGACATAATGGTATACTCGTACAGCCCATACCTGGTGGTAAAAGCTGTCTTAGGAATATCCTGTTCTCGAATCTTCAACTGGTGGTATCCTGATCGCAGATCAATCTTGGAAAATACCTTAGCTCCTTGCAATCGATCAAATAGATCATTGATCATTGGTAGTGGGTACTTGTTCTTGATCGTTACTTCATTCAATCCTCGATAATCAACAACCATCCCTAACGATCCATCCTTCTTCTCCACTAGGAGTACTGGCGATCCCCAAGGCGAAGAACTTGGGCGAATGTAACCTTTATCCAGCAACTCCTTAATCTGCTTCTTAATTTCCACCAAATCCTTTGCAGGCATCCTGTATGGTCTCTTCGATATTGGCCCTGTGCCTGGCAATAGCTCAATAAAAAACTCAATGTCTCTATCCGGTGGCATGCCTGGCAACTCCTCTGGAAATACATCAGGGAATTCCTTTACCACTGGTACTTCCTCCTGCACAACTCCTGTTAAGCAATTTACTTGAGTCCCTTTTGGCACATGCCGGGATACATACTTGATCCTTCTCCCTTCTGGGGTAGTAAGCAAAATTGTCTTACTGGCGCAATCGATATTTCCTCCGTACATCGACAGCCAATCCATACCCAGAATTACATCCAATCCTTGTGATTCCAAAATGATCAAATCCGAGGGAAACACATGCCTACCTATACTCAATGGCACTTGAAAACATCCTTGACTAGCCATATACTCCGCTCCTGGTGAGCTTACTAGCATAGGTGTTCTAAGAACCTTAGTGGGCAGGTTATACTTATCCACAAATCCCCTTGATATGTATGATTGCGATGCACCAGTATCAAAAAGAACGAGTGCAGTAAATGACTTAACCAAAAACTTACCGATTACGGCATCCAGCTGTTCTTCAACCTCCTCCATGTTAACGTGGTTCACCCGTCCCCTGTTGAAAGGGTTAGGCTTCTTCCCAGAACTTCCATTGCCATTTTGGCCTTCAGGACATTCATTGGCATAATGTCCGGTCTTCTGACACTTAAAGCAAGTGACTTGGCTCAGGTCCTTCTTGGCTGGGGTTGATGGGTTGGTACGGTTCTGGCCGTTGCTTCCTCCATTGCCATTACCATTCTTGGTGCCATTGTGATTGTGCGAGCTACCTCCTCCATGGGTATGCTGAAAATGTCCTCCCGATCTAGGGGTAAAACATGGCTTCTGCTGAGCTCCTGAATTGTACTTCCCTTGTCCATACTTCCTCTTGCGGTTCTCAATTTGCTGCTGCTTGCCTTCAATCATAAGAGCACGGTCTACCAACTCCTGGTAGTTGTTGAAGGTTGCTACCATCAACTGCATGCTTAACTCATCATTCAGTCCTTCCAGAAACTTCTCCTGCTTGGCTGCATCCGTAGCAACGTCATCTGGGGCATAACGTGCTAATTTACTAAAGTCCTCCACATACTGGCCAACTGTTCGTCCTCCTTCGCGCAAGTTGCGAAACTCACGCTTTTTCATGGCCATAGCTCCTGCTGAAACATGGGCAGTACGAAAGGCCTGCTGAAACTGGTCTCATGTGATAGTGTCGACAGGGAAAGTGGCTGTGAAATTCTCACACCATAATGCTGCGGGTCCTTCAAGCTGATGTGCGGCAAACTTCACCTTCTCCGCATCTGTGCATCCTGTTGTGGTCAACTCTCTAGCTGTTCACTAGCTGAGCTATTCTCCTCCATCTTGTAGGCAAAGTACTTGTCAGAGGTCTCATACCTCTCGACACGGGCATGAGTCTGAAATACTAATTTCAACTCTTGGAACATCTCATATGCTCCATGGCGTTCAAAACATTTTTGAAGTCCCGATTCTAAGCCGTAAATCATGGTGCACTAAACTATCAAGTAGTCGTCGTACCGAGCTTGTCAAATGTTCATAATGTCTGCATCTGCTCCTGCAATAGGTCTGTCACCTAGTGGTGAATCAAGGACATAATTTTTCTGTGCAGCAATGAGGATAATCCTCAGATCACATACCTAGTCCGCATCATTGCTACTATCATATTTCAACTTAGTTTTCTCTAGGAACATATCAAAAAATAAAACAGGGAGCTATATTGTGAGTTATTGATCTACAACATAGATATGCAAAACTATCAAGACCAAGTTCATGATAAATTAAGTTCAATTAATCATATTACTTAAGAACTCCCACTTAGATAGACATCCCTCGAGTTATCTAAATGATCACGTGATCCATATCAACTAAACCATGTCCGATCATCACGTGAGATGAAGTAGTCATCAATGGTGAACATCTCTATGTTGATCATTTCTACTATATGATTCACGTTCGACCTTTCGGTCTCCATTGTTCCGAGGCCATGTCTGTACATGCTAGGCTCGTCAAGTTTAACCTGTGTATTCCTCATGTGCAAAACTATCTTGCACCCGTTGTATGTGAACATAGAGCTTATCACACCTGATCATCACATGGTGTCTCAGCACGACGAACTGTCGCAACGGTGCATACTCGGGGAGAACACTTGTACCTTGAAATTTTAGTAAGGGATCATCTTATAATGCTACCGCCGTACTAACCAAAATAAGATGCATAAAAGATAAACATCACATGCAATCAAAATATGTGACATGATATGGCCATCATCATCTTGTGCCTTTGATCTCCATCTCCAAAGCACCGTCATGATCTCCATCGTCACCGGCTTGTGTAGTGACCAGACCTCAACAGTCTGATCTCTGTGCTCCGGTGTCATCCCTGGATCAGTAATGCTGACACCACACAGTACTTGGAGGATTTATAACAGAGTAGCAATCACACACTTATTACATCGAGTGTCTCAATAGAGAACTTATTACAATAAATATGGCTTAAGGCCATCTAATAACGATAACAGCGGAAGGCTTGGAAGATAAGTGAGTCCATCAACTCCAACGACATCACTGAGTATAGAACCACGACCTAAAAACTCCTTAATCATCGTCTGAAAAGTCTGCAACATTAACGTTGCAGCCCGAAACGGGTCAGCACATGGAATATACTGGCAAGGTAAAACATAGAGAGTAATGGAATGAAACAGCTATACTATATGCATATTTGGCTAGTGGAAAGCTCTATGGTTACAGTTTTGCGTAAAGCCAATTTTTCCCTACTGCAAAGGAATAAATTTTATTTAACTATCATGGTAGTTGTTAAACATTGAGAATGGTTGACAGCATTCTCAATCCCAATTAAACATCATCATTAAACCCAACAAACTTAATTTAAAGTAACATGATGAGATTCACATGATAATCCAGGTACTAGATACTCAAGATGTCCATAACCGGGGACACGGCTAATCATGATTAGTTTATTACACTCTGCAGAGGTTTGCGCACTTTTCCCCACAAGACTCGATCGCCTCCGTTTGGTTTCTCGCACTACATGGTGTTTGAGAAGACGGATGACCGAGACATAGTCTTTCAGAAGCACTAGCACCTTACGATGGATAGACCATTACACCTACTTTCCCCTACATCTGCTAGTCTACCCTGTAAGAGTTCGCACGACTTAATCAACTATGCCAGAGCCCATAATGGCTTGTGGCTGGAGACGGAAGTTTCTAGTATGAATAATCTCATGATCCCTTTGAGCCTGGGTGGCGGTCCAAAAAGAAACAGGCAATCCTGGAATACCCAGGTACCTGAATCCACCCAGATGTGTATTTAAGTTGCCACCTTAGATAAACCATTAATTAACAAACTCACATCTATCATGGATAACACTCACCCAGTCCACGTCTACTATCATAGTATGGCATAATGTCAAACGTAGAAGTAACTCCCAAAGGTTTGATAATAAAACAGGTAATAGGTACTACCTCCTCAACTACTTCCCATCCCACAATTTATTTAGATCCTAATCATGCAATGTGTGAAGATTAATCTAATGCAATAAAACTGGGTAGTAGGAAAGGTATGATCAAAGTGTTACTTGCCTTGCTGATGATCCGCGAAACCTAGCGATTCGAAGTAACAGGCGGCGCACTCCGGGTATTTTATCGCAGACAAACAAACAAACATACAATAAGCACTCATCTAATGCACATGTAAAACTCAAATAAGAGATCTAACCAGAAAATTCAACTTAAGAACTCCGGTTGGCAAAAAGAATCAAATCAAACGAAGCAACGAAAGTCAAACGGCGAAAGAAAACAACTTCGTTCTACTAATCTGGATCTAAGGCAATTTTTTACAGTAGCAAAAACTTGTTTAAGTTGGTTAAATGGATAGAGGGTTTCGAGACGAAACTCCAGGCACTTGAATCTCCTGATTCCGATAAACGAGCGAAAAGTTGTACTAAAACGAAAATCGGATCAGGAATCGCGATCAGAAAAATCACGGATTTTATTCGAAAAAAAGAAAAACAACGAACGTTCTCTAGAATGAACGAACGGACGAACGCTTGCTAATTAAATAAATCGGAAAAACCGATCTATTTAAAAAAACCGAAACTAAAGAAAAACCGACGAAAAACTGAACGAGCTTTCGAAAAAAAACCGCGACACGGATTTCGAGGCGACCTCGGGCGGTGGGTCGGCGAGGCGGCGGCGCGGCGGCGGCGGCGGCGAGGTCGGGCGGGGTCGGGCGGTGCGCTAGGGTTTCGGGGGCGCGGGCGGGCTAGCTTCGGCTGGGCTCCCCTCCCCCCGGCTTATAAAGCCTACGCGGGCCGGAGTCCCGGTCGGACACGGCCTGTAGGTCGGTGCGATTTTTTTTAAATAATTACGCGCAGAAGAAAAATAAAAAGAAATACTAAACGGACTCCAAAAATCCCGAAATAAATATTCCTGGGCTTCTAAAATCAAGCCGCACAAGGTGAACATTTATTTGGGGCCTAAATGCAATTTTGAAAAATGCACATTTTGGGAAAGTCATTTTATTCCCTCTCCCATATTTTTGTAATAGAAATAATTGATGATAAAATAATTAAAATCAAATGATCCTATCTTCAAAATTTGAGAAAACTCAAATATGAAAATAACGAAATCCTCAACTCTCTCCGTTGGTCCTTGAGTTGCGTAGAATTTCTAGGATCAAAACCAAAAGCAAAATAAAATATGATATGCATTGATGATCTAATGTATAACATTCCAAATTGAAAATTTGGGATGTTACAGCTTGACACCTTGATCTCCAATTTGGGATGTTACAGCTTGACACCTTGATCTCCATCATAGCGTCGTTGTCATCTCGCCAACTATTGCTTCTACAACGATCGCTAACGCATAGTGATAAAGTAAAGCAATTACATGGCGATTCTATTTCATACAATAATGCGACAACCATAAGGCTCCTGCCAGTTGCCGATATATTTTACAAAACATGATCATCTCATACAATAACGTATATCACATCATGTCTTGACCATATCACATCACAACCTGCCCTGCAAAAACAAGTTAGACGTCCTCTACTTTGTTGTTGCAAGTTTCACGTGGCTGCTACAGGCTTCTAGTAAGAACTGTTCTTACCTACGTATCAAAACCACAACGGTGATTTATCAAGTTTGCTGTTTTAACCTTCAACAAGGACCGGCCGTAGTCAAATTCAATTCAACTAAAGTTGGAGAAACAGACAACCCGCCAGCCACCTTTATGCAAAACTAGTTGCATGTCTATCGATGGAACCGGTCTCATGAACGTGGTCATGTAAGGTTGGTCCGGACCGCTTCATCCAACAATACCACCGAATCAGAATAAGACATTGGTGGTAAGAAGTATGATGATCCCGCCGACAACTCTTTGTGTTCTACTCGTGCGTATCATCTACGCATAGACCTGGCTCGGATACCACTGTTGGGCAACGTAGCATTCAATTTCAAAATTTCCTATACTCACGCAAGATCTATCTAGGAGATGCATACAAATGAGAGGGGGAGAGTGTGTCCACGTACCCTCGTAGACCGAAAGCGAAAGCGTTTTACAACGCGGTTGATGCGGTCGAACTTCTTCTCGTTCCGGCCGATCAAGCACCGAACATACGACACCTCCGAGTTCTACACACGTTCAACTCGATGACGTCCCTCGAACTCTTGATCCAGCAAAGTGTCGAGGGAGAGTTCCGTCAGCACGACGGCATGGTGACGTGATGGTGAAGTGATCTGCGCAGGGCTTCGCCTAAGCACTACGTGAATATGACCGGAGGCATAAACTATGGAGGGGGGCATCGCACATGGCTAACAATGATTCATGTGTGTTCTAGAGGTGCCCCCTTCATATATATAGGTTGGAGAGGAGGAGAGGCATCCCAGGGGGCGCCCCAAGTAGGAGGAATCCTACTTGGGTGCCTCCCAATTTGACCTCTCCCCTTTCCTATTCCTATTCGGAGTAGGAAGGGAAGAGGGGAAGGGGGAATCCTATTCCCTTTTTTCTTTCCTCCTTCCCCTCTCCTTCTCCAATTTAGCCAGCCCATATGGGAGGGGAGCACCAGCCCCTTTGTGGCTGGTGTGTTTCCCCTCTTGGCTCATAAGGCCCATATCTTTTACGGGGGTGCCGGGAACCCCTTCCGGTGACCTGATAAGTACTCGGTGCATCCCGAAACACTTCCGGTGTCCGAATACTATCGTCCTGTATATCAATATTTACCTCTTGACCATTTTGAGACTCCTCGTCATGTCCGTGATCTCATCTAGGACTCCGAACAACATTCGGTTACCAAATCACATAACTCATATAATACAAAATCGTCATCGAATGTTAAGCATGCGGACCCTACGGGTTCGAGAACTATGTAGACATGGCCGAGACATCTCTCTGGCAATAACCAATAGCAGAACCTGGATGCTCATATTGGCTCCCACATATTCTACGAAGATCTTTATCGGTCGACCGTAATGACAACATATGTTACTCCCTTTGTCATCGGTATGTTACTTGCCCGAGATTCGATCGTCGGTATCTTCATACCTAGTTCAATCTCGTTACTGGCAAGTCTCTTTACTAGTTCCATGATACATCATCCCATAACTAACTCATTAGTCACGTTTCTTGCAAGGCATATTATGATGTGCATTACCGAGAGGGCCCAGAGATACCTCTCCGATACTCGGAGTGACAAATCCTAATCTCGATCTATGCCAACCCAACAAACACCTTTGGAGATACCTTTAGAGCATCTTTATAATCACCTAGTTACGTTGTGATGTTTGATAGCACACAAGGTATTCCTCCGGTATCCGGGAGTTGCATAATCTCATAGTCGAAGGAATATGTATTTGACATGAAGAAAGCAATAACAGTAAAACTGAACGATCAATATGCTATGCTAACGGATGGGTCTTGTCCATCACATCATTCTACTAATGATGTGATCCCGTTCATCAAATGACAACACATGTCTATGGTTAGGAAACTTAACCATCTTTGATTAACAAGCTAGTCTAGTAGAGGCTTACTAGGGACACGGTGTTTTGTGTACGTATCCACACATGTATCAAGTTTCCGGTTAATACAATTCTAGAATGAATAATAAACATTTGTCATGATATAAGGAAATATAAAATAACAACTTTATTATTGCCTCTAGGGCATATTTCCTTCAATGTGGGTCCTACTGGTCAATTTGACCAGTCCAATTCAATAGTTGACTGTTGACTTGGCAGTCAACTGGACCCTACTGACAGCATCACACTTCCACTGGTTGGGTACACTTATGGGTGCACATAACATTTCCCCCAACTAATAATTTTGAATTAAACTAAATCCAGTAAATTCAGAAAATCATTTAAACTTTGAAAAATCATATAAAATAAACCGTAATTCCGATGAAAATAATTTCTATATGAATGTTGATCAGAAAATATGAAGAATTCGAATATGCCATCCACATACCTACCACACCCATCAAACATGATGAACATCAATGATTCACGTCTAGGTCAAAATACCGAAAAACATCTCGAGTTGGGAAAATACCGTCGGATATTTTCCTCCTTTTAAATTGCGTCGTAATGCATTAGGGCACACGACCACCCCTTTTTTCCATCTATGCATTGTGTTCCAGTTGTTGTGCTATTATTTATCTCCCCCCCCCCTCTCATCAGTTCTTGCCGGTAGACTCTGAGGTAACCGTAAACCCCGAGTATGACTACGTCAACGACAAGCCGTCCTTCTAGGCAAGAAAACTCCCCCTTGATCATTCCGATATCGCCTATTCCTTATCTCGATTGCTTGCATTAGAATTGTGATATTGTTATTGCTTTATCGGTAAATCCTATAATGCTGCATCGCCTGCCTTTGCTACTGTTGTTGATACCATACCTGTTATCCTATATGCTTAGTATAGATATGCTAGAGTCCCATCAATGGACCTACATCCTCGTCCGACTGCCATGCTATTCTTGAAATACGCCCTAGAGGCAATAATAAAGTTGTTATTTTTATTTCCTTATATCATGATAAATATTTATTATTCATGCTAGAATTGTATTAACCGGAAACTTAGTACATGCATGAATACATATACAAACAGAGTGTCCCTAGTATGCCTCTACTTGACTAGCTCGTTAATCAAAGATGGTTAAGTTTCCTAGCCATGGACATGTGTTGTCATTTGATGAACGGGATCACATCATTAGAGAATAATGTGATGGACAAGACCCATCCGTTAGCTTAGCACTATGATCGTTTAGTTTATTGATATTGCTTTCTTCATGACTTATACATGTTCCTATGACTATGAGATTATGCAACTCCCGAATACCGGAGGAACACTTAGTGTGCTATCAAACGTCACAACGTAACTGGGTGATTATAAAGATGCTCTACAGGTGTCTCCGATGGTGGTTGTTGAGTTGGCATAGATCGAGATTAGGATTTGTCACTCCGATTGTCGGAGAGGTATCTCAGGGCCCTCTCGGTAATGCACATCACTATAAGCCCTGCAAGCAATGTGACTAATGAGTTAGTTCTAGGATGTTGCATTACGGAACGAGTAAAGAGACTTTCTGGTAATGAGATTAAACTAGGTATGATGATACCGACGATCGAATCTCGGGCAAGTAACATATCGATGACAAAGGGAACAACGTATGTTGTTATGCGGTTTGACCGATAAAGATCTTCATAGAATATGTAGGAACCAATATGAGCATCTAGGTTCCGCTATTGGTTATTGACCAGAGATGAGTCTCGGTCATGTCTACATAGTTCTTGAACCCATAGGGTTCGCACGCTTAACGTTCGATGATGATCGGTATTATGAGTTCATGTGTTTTGATGTACCGAAGGTTGTTCGGAGTCCCTGATATGATCATGGACATGATGAAGAGTCTCGAAATGGTCGCGACATAAGGATTGATATATTGGATGGCTATATTCGGACACCGGAAGTGTTCCGGGTGGTTTCGGGTAAAACTGGAATGCTGGAGGGTTACCAGAACCCCCCCGGGGAACTAATGGGCCTAGATGGTCCGTAGTGGAGAGAGAGGGGTTGCCAGGGCAGGCTGCGCGCCCCCTCCCCCTTGAGTCCGAATTGGACTAGGAGGGGGGCAGCGCCCCCCTTTCCCTTCCCCTCTCCCACTCATTCCTTCCCCCTCCTAGTAGGACTAGGAACGGATGAATCCTACTCCTACTAGGAGGAGGATTCCTCCTCTCCTTGGGTGCACCAAGGGCCGGCCGGCCTCCCCTCTTTTTTCCTTTATATACGGGGGCAGGGGGCACCCTAGAACACACAAGTTGATCATTGTCTTAGCCGTGTGCGGTGCCCCCCTCCACCATAATACACCACGGTTATATCGTCGTAGTGCTTAGGCGAAGCCCTGTGCCGGTAGCTTCATCATCACCGTCATCACACCGTCGTGCTGACGAAGCTCTCCATCGACACTCAACTGGATCGAGAGTTCGTGGGACGTCACCGAGCTGAACGTGTGCAAATCGTGGAGGTGCCGTACTTTCGGTACTAGGATCGGTCGGATCGTGAAGACGTATGACTACATTAACCTCGTTGTCATAACGCTTTCGCTTATGGTCTACAAGGGTACGTAGATAACACTCTCCCCTCTCGTTGCTATGCATCACCTAGATAGATCTTGCGTGTGTGTAGGAATTTTTTTGAAATTACTGCGTTCCCCAACAGTGGCATCCGACCCAGGTCTATGCGTAGATGTTATATGCACGAGTAGAACACAAATGAGTTGTGGACGTGGGTATATACATATTGCTTTCCGTCACTAGTTGATTCTTGATTCAGCGGTATTATTAGATGAAGCGGCTCAGACCGATATTACGTGTACGCTTACGCGAGACTAGTTCTATCGACGTGCTTCACACACATGTGGCTGGTGGTTGTCAGTTTCTCCAACTTTAGTTGAATCAGATTCAATGAACAGGGTTCTTTCTGAAGATCAAAAAGCAATCACTATACCATGTTGTGGTTTTTGATGCATAGGTAAGAACGGTTAGCAGCCACGTAAAACTTGCAACAACAAAGTAGAGGATGTCTAACTTGTTTTTGCAGGGCATGTTGTGGTGTGATATGGTCAAGATGTGATGAGATGTAAATTGTTGTATGAGATGATCATGTTTTTTTAAAGTTATCGGCAACTGGCAGGATCCTTATGGTTGTATCTTTATTGCATAAGATGCAAGCGCCATATAATTGCTTTACTTTATCGCTATGCGGTAGCAATAGTTGCAAAAGCAATAGATGGCGAGACGCCCATGTGACGACACATTGATAAAGATCAACATGATGGAGATCATGGTGTCAAGCCGGTGATGATGGTGATCATGATGGTGCTTTGGAGATGGAGATCAAGGGCACATGATGATGATGGCCATATCATATCACTTATATTTGATTGCATGTGATGTTTATTCTTTATGCATCTTATTTTGCTTAGTTCGCCGGTAGCATTATAAGATGATCTCTCACTAAATTTCAAGGTACAAGAGTTCTCCCTGAGTATGCACCGTTGCGACAGTTCTTCATGCTGAGACACCACATGATGATCGGGCGTGATAAGCTCTACGTTCACATACAACGGGTGCAAGCCAGTTTTGCACATGCGGAATACTCGGGTTAAACTTGACGAGCCTAGCATATGCAGATATGGTCTCGGAACACTGAGACCGAAAGGTCGAGCATGAATCATATAGTAGATATGATCAACATAGTGATGTTCACCATTGAAAACTACTCCATCTCACGTGATGATCGGACATGGTCTACTTGATATGGATCACGTGATCACTTAGATGATTAGAGGGATGTCTATCAAAGTGGGAGTTATTAAGTAATATGATTAACTGAACTTAAATTTACCATGAACTTAGTCCTGATAGTATTTGCATATCTATGTTGTAGATCAATTGCTCGCGTATAGCTTCCCCATTTTATTTATGATATATTCCTAGAGAAAACTATGATGAAAGATGTTAGTAGCAATGATGCAGACTAGCTCCGTGATCTGAGGATTATCCTTGTTGCTGCACAGAAGAATTATGTCCTTGATGCACCGCTAGGTGACATAACTATTGCAGGAGCAAATGCAGACGTTATGAACGTTTGACAAAGCTCGGTATGATGACTACTTAATAGTTTAGTGCGCCATGCTTTACGGCTTAGAACCGGGACTTCAAAAATGTTTTTGAACACCACAGAGCATATAAGATGTTCTAAGAGTTGAAATTGGTATTTCATACTCATGCCCGTGTCGAGAGGTAGGAGACCTCTGACAAGATAGAGGAGAATAGCTCAACCAGTGAGCATGTGCTCATGTTGTCTGGGTACTACAATTGCTTGAATAAAGTGGGAGTTAATCTTCCAGATAAGAAAGTAATTGACAAAGTTCTCTAGTCACTATCACCAAGTTACTAGAACTTAGTGATGAACTATGATATGCAAGGGATGACGAAAGTAATTCCCAAGCTCTTCGCGATGCTGAAATTGGTGAAGGTGGAAATCAAGAAATATCATCAAGTGTTGATGGTTAACAAGACCACTAGTTTCAAGAAAAAGGAAATGGGAAAGAAAGAGGAACTTCAAAGAAGAATAGCAAGCAATTTGCTGCTCCCATGAAGAATCCCAAAGCTAGACCCAAGCCTGGAACTGAGTGCTTCTAGTACAAAGGAAATGGTCACTGGAAGTGGAACTACCCTAGATACTTGGCGGATAAGAAGGATGGCAAAGTGAACAAAAGTATATTTGATATACATGTTATTGATGTGTACTTTACTAGTGTTTATAGCAACCCCTTAGTATTTGATACTGGTTCAGTTGCTAAGAGTAGTGACTCAGAACGGGAGTTGCAAAATAAACATAGACTAGTTAATGGCGAGGTGATGATGTGAGTTGGAAGTGATTCCAGGATTTATAAGATCACCATCGCACACTCCCTTTACCTTCGGGATTAGTGTTGAACCTAAAATAAATGTTATTTGGTGTTTGCATTGAGCATAATATTATTGGATCATGTTTATTGCAATACGGTTATTCATTTAAGTCAAAGAATAATTGTTATTCTGTTTACATGAATAAAACCTTATGAGGTCATACACCCAAGGTGAATGGTTTATTGAATCTCGATCGTAGTGATACACATATTCATAATATTAAAGCCAAAAGATGCAAAGTTAATAATGACAGTGCAACTTATATGTGGCACTGTCGTTTAGGTCATATTGGTGTAAAGCGCATGAAGAAACTCCATGCTGATGGGATTTTGGAATCACTTGATGCTTGCGAACCATGCCTCATGGGCAAAGATGACTAAGACTCCGTTCTCCGGAACAATGGAGTGAGCACCTGAATTATTGGAAATAATATATACTAATGTATGTGATCCGATGAGTGTTGAGGCTCACGGCGGGTATCATTATTTTCTGACCTCCACAGATGATTTGAGGAGATATGAGTATATCTACTTGATGAAACATAAGTGTGAACATTTGAAAAGTTCAAAGAATTTCAGAGTGAAGTGGAAAGTCATCGTAACAAGAAAATTAAGTTTCTACGATCTGATTGTGGAGGTGAATATTTGAGTTATGAGTTTAATCTTCATTTGAAACAATGCGGAATAGTTCCGGAACTCACGCCACCTGGAACACCATAGCATAATGGTGTGTCTGAACGTCATAACCGTACTTTATTAGATATGGTGCGATCTATGATGTCTCTTACCGATTTATCACTATCGTTTTGGGGTTATGCATTAGAGACAGCTGCATTCACGTTAAATGGGGCACCATCTAAATCCGTTGAGATGACACCATATGAACTATGGTTTAGCAAGAAACCTAAGATGTCGTTTCTTAAAGTTTGGGGCTATGATGCTTATGTGAAAAAGTTTCAACCTGATAAGCTCGAACCCAAGTCGGAGAAATGTGTCTTCATAGGATACCCAAAAGAGACTATTGGGTACACGTTCTATCACAGATCCGAAGGCAAGATATTCGTTGCTAAGAATGGATCCTTTCTAGAGAAGGAGTTTCTCTCGCAAGAAGTGAGTGGGAGGAAAGTAGAACTTGACGAGGTAATTGTACCTACTCCCTTATTGGAAAGTAATTCAACACAGAAATCAGTTCCAGTGATTGCTACACCAGTAAGTGAGGAAGCTAATGATGATGATCATGAAACTTCTGATCAAGTTACTACCGAACCTCGTAGGTTAATCAGAGTAAGATCCGCACCAGAGTGGTAAGGTAATCCTGTTTAGGAGGTCATGTTACTTGACCATGACGAACCTACGAACTATGAGGAAGAGATGATGAGCCCAGATTCCGCAAAATGGCTTGAGGCCATGAAATCTGAGATGGGATCCATGTATGCAAACAAAGCGTGGACTTTGGTTGACTTTCCCGATGATCGGTGAGCCATTCAGAATAAATGGATCTTCAAGAGGAAGACGGACGTTGATAGTAGTATTACTATCTACAAATCTCGAATTGTCGCAAAAGGTTTTCGACAAGTTGAAGGTGTTGACTACGATGGGATTTTCTCACTCGTATCGCTGCTTAAAAGTCCGTCCGAATCATGTTAGCAGTTGCCGCATTTTATGAAATCTGGCAAATGGATATCAAAACTACATTCCTTAATGGATTTATTAAAGAAGAGTTGTATATGATGCAACCAGAAGGTTTTGTCAATTCTAAAGGTGCTAGCAAACTGTGCACACTCCAGTGATCCATCTATGGACTAGTGCAAGCATCTCAGAGTTGGAATATACGCTTTGATGAGTTGATCAAAGCATATAGTTTTATACAGACTTTTGGAGAAGCCTGTATTTACAAGAAAGTGAGTGGGAGCTCTATAGCATTTCTGATATTATATGTGAATGACATATTGTTGATCGGAAATGATACTGAATTTCTGGATAGCATAAAAGGATACTTGAATAAGAATTTTTCAAAGAAAGATCTCAGTAAAGCTGCTTACATATTGAGCATGAAGATCTATAGAGATAGATCAAGACACTTGATAAATATTTTTCAAACAGTACATACCTTGACAAGATTTTTGAAGTAGTTCAAAATGGAACAGTCAAAGAAGGAGTTCTTGCCTCTATTGCAAGGTGTAAATTTGAGTAAGACTCAAAACACGACCACGGCAAAAAAATAGAAAGAGAATGAAAGTCATTCCCTATGCCTCAGCCATAGGTTCTATAAAGTATGCTATGTTGTGTACCAAACCGATTGTATACCTTAGCATGAGTTTGGCAAGGGGGTACGATATTGATCCAAGAGTGGATCACTTGACAACGGTCAAAATTATCCTTAGAAGACTAAGGAAATATTTCTTTGTTATGGAGGTGATAAAAGAGTTCATCGTAAAGAGTTACACCGATGCAAGATTTTTACACCGATCTAGATGACTCTAAGTCTTGATCTAGATACATATTGAAAGTGGGGGAAATTAGCTAGAGTAGCTCCATGCAGAGTATTATAGACATAGAAATTTCCTAAATACATACGGATCTGAATGTTGCAGACCCGTAGACTAAACTTCTCTCACAAGAAAAACATGATCACTCTTTGGGTGTTAATCACACAGCGATGTGAACTAGATTATTGACTCTAGTAAACCCTTTGGATATTAGTCACATGAAGATGTGAACTAATCACATAAAGATGTGAACTATTGGTGTGAAATCACATGACGTTGTGAACTAGATTATTGACTATAGTGCAAGTGGGAGACTGAAGGAAATATGCCCTAGAGGCAATAATAAAGTTGTTATTTATATTTCCTTATATCATGATAAATGTTTATTATTCATGCTAGAATTGTATTAACCGGAAACTTAGTACATGTGTGAATACATAGACAAACAGAGTGTCCCTAGTATGCCTCTACTTGACTAGTTCGTTAATCAAAGATGGTTAAGTTTCCTAGCCATGGACATGTGTTGTCATTTGATGAACGAGATCACATCATTAGAGAATGATGTGATGGACAAGACCCATCCGTTAGCTTAGCACTATGATCGTTTAGTTTATTGCTATTGCTTTCTTCATGACTTATACATGTTCCTATGACTATGAGATTATGCAACTCTTGAATACCGAAGGAACGCTTAGTGTGCTATCAAACATCACAACATAACTGGGTGATTATAAAGATGCTCTAAAGGTGTCTTCGATGGAGTTTGTTGAGTTGGCATAGATCGAGATTACGGTTTGATACTCCGATTGTCGGAGAGATATCCCTGGGCCCTCTCGGTAATGCACATCACTATAAGCCTTGCAAGCAATGTGACTAATGAGTTAGTTGCGGGATATTGCATTATGGAATGAGTACAGAGACTTTCCGGTAACGAGATTGAACTAGGTATGATGATATCGACGATCGAATCTCGGGTAAGTAACATACCGATGACAAAGGGAACAACGTATGTTGTTATGCGGTTTGACCAATAAAGATCTTCGTAGAATATGTAGGAACCAATATGAGCATCCAGGTTCCGCTATTGGTTATTGACCGGAGATGAGTCTCGGTCATGTCTACATAGTTCTCGAACCTGTAGGGTGTGCACGCTTAACGTTCGGTGATGATCGGTATTATGAGTTTATGTGTTTTGATGTACCGAAGTTTGTTCGGAGTCCTGGATATGATCACGAACATGACAAAGAGTCTCGAAATGCTCGAGACATAAAGATTGATATATTGGACGGCTATATTCGCACACCGGAAGTGTTCCGGGTGGTTTCGGGTGAAACCGGAGTGGCGGAGGGTTACCGGACCCCCCGGGAACTAATGGGCCTAGATGGGCCTTAGTGGAGAGAGAGAGGGGCTGCCAGGCCAGGCCACGCGCCCCTCCCCCTTGAGTCCGAATTGGACTAGGAGGGGGGTGGCGCCCCCCTTTTCCTTCCCCTCTCCCACTCCTTCCTTCCCCCTCCTAGTAGGACTAGGAAAGGATGAATCCTACTCCTACTAGGAGGAGGATTCCTCCTCTCCTTGGGCGCACCAAGGGACGGCTGGCCTCCCCCCTTGCTCCTTTATATACGGGGCAGGGGGCACCCGAGAACACACAAGTTGATCATTGTCTTAGCCGTGTGCGGTGCCCCCCTCCACCATAATCCACCTCGGCTATATCGTTGTAGTGCTTAGGCGAAGCCCTGCACCGGTAGGTTCATCATCACTGTCATCACGCCGTTGTGCTGACAAAGCTCTCCCTTGACACTAAGCTGGATCGAGAGTTCGTGGGACGTCACCGAGATGAACATGTGCAGATCACGGAGGTGCCGTACTTTTGGAATTAGGATCGGTCGGATCGTGAAGACGTACGACTACATCAACCGCGCTGTCATAACGCTTCCACTTACAGTCTACAAGGGTACGTAGAAAACACTCTCCCCTCTCGTTGCTATGCATCACCTAGATAGATCTTGCGTGTGCGTAGATTTTTTTTTGAAATTACTGCATTCCACAACAGTGGCATCCGAGCCAGGTCTATGCGTAGATGTTATATGCACGAGTAGAACACAAATGAGTTGTGGGCGTGGGTATATACATATTGCTTGCCGTCACTAGTTGATTCTTGATTCAGCGGTATTGTTGGATGAAGCGGCTCAGACCGACATTATGCGTACGCTTACGCGAGACCAGTTCTACCGACGTGCTTCTCACACAAGTGGCTGGTGGGTGTCAGTTTCTCCAACTTTAGTTGAATCGGATTCAATGAACAGGGTTCTTTCTGAAGATCAAAAAGCAATTACTATACCGCGTTGTGGTTTTTGATGCGTAGGTAAAAACGGTTCTTGCTAAGCCCGTAGCAGCCCCGTAAAACTTGCAACAACAAAGTAGAGGACGTCTAACTTGTTTTTGCAGGGCATGTTGTGATGTGATATGGTCAAGACGTGATGAGATATAAATTGTTGTATGAGATGATCATGTTTTGTTGAAGTTATCGGCAACTGGCAGGAGCCTTATGGTTGTCTCTTTATTGCATAAGATGCAAGCGCCATATAATTGCTTTACTTTATCGCTATGCGATAGCAATAGTTGCAACAGCAATAGATGGCGATACGACCATGTGACGACACGTTGATAAAGATCAAGATGATGGAGATCATGGTGTAAAGACGGTGACGATGGTGATCATGACGGTGCTTTGGAGATGGATATCAAGGGCACAAGATGATGATGGCCATATCATATCACTTATATTTGATTGCATGTGATGTTTATCCTTTATGCATCTTATTTTGCTTAGTTCGGCGGTAGCATTATAAGATGATCTCTCACTAAATTTCAAGGTACAAGTGTTCTCCCTGAGTATGCACCGTTGCGATAGTTCTTCGTGTTGAGACACCACGTGATGATCGGGCGTGATAAGCTCTACGTTCACATACAATGGGTGCAAGCCAGTTTTGCACATGCGGAATACTCGGGTTAAACTTGACGAGCCTAGCATATGCAGATATGGCCTCGGAACACTGAGACCGAAAGTTCGAGCGTGAATCATATAGTAGATATGATCAACATAGTGATGTTCACCATTGAAAACTACTCCATCTCACGTGATGATCGGACATGGTTTAGTTGATACGGATCACGTGATCACTTAGATGATTAGAGGGATGTCTATCTAAGTGGGAGTTCTTAAGTAATATAATTAATTGAAGTTAAATTTATCATGAACTTAGTCCAGATAGTATCTGCATATCTATGTTGTAGATCAATTGCTCGCGTATAGCTTCCCCCTTTTATTTATGATATGCTCCTAGAGAAAACAACGTTGAAAGATGTTAGTAGCAATGATGCGGACTAGCTCTGTGATCTGAGGATTATCCTTGTTGCTGCACAGAAGAATTATGTCCTTGATGCACCGCTAGGTGACATAACTATTGCAGGAGCAAATGCAAACGTTATGAACGTTTGACAAAGCTCGGTATGATGACTACTTAATAGTTTAGTGTGCCATGCTTTAAAACTTAGAACCGGGACTTCAAAAATGTTTTTGAACACCACAGAGCATATAAGATGTTCCAAGAGTTGAAATTGGTATTTCATACTCATGCCCGTGTCGAGAGGTAGGAGACCTCTGATAGTATTTTGCCTACAAGATAGAGGATAATAGCTCAAGCAGTGAGCATATGCTCATGTTGTCTGGGTACTACAATTGCTTGAATCAAGTGGGAGTTCAGATAAGAAAGTAATTGACAAAGTTCTCTAGTCACTATCACCAAGTTACTAGAACTTAGTGATGAACTATGATATGCAAGGGATGACGAAAGTAATTCCCAAGCTCTTCGCGATGCTAAAATTGGCGAAGGTGGAAATCAAGAAATATCATCAAGTGTTGATGGTTAACAAGACCACTAGTTTCAAGAAAAAGGAAATGGGAAAGAAAGAGGAACTTCAAAGAAGAATAGCAAGCAATTTGCTGCTCCCATGAAGAAGCCCAAAGCTAGACCCAAGCCTGGAACTGAGTGCTTCTACTGCAAAGGAAATGGTCACTGGAAGTGGAACTTCCCTGGATACTTGGCGGATAAGAAGGATGGCAAAGTGAACAAAAGTATATTTGATATACATGTTATTGATGTGTACTTTACTAGTGTTTATAGCAACCCCTTAGTATTTGATACTGGTTTAGTTGCTAAGAGTAGTAACTCGAAATGGGAGTTGCAAAATAAGCAAATACTAGTTAAGGGCGAGGTGATGACCGATGTCTACTACACAACCTTCTTCTTGTAGACGTTGTTGGGCCTCCAAGTGCAGAGGTTTGTAGGACAGTAGCAAATTTCCCTCAAGTGGATGACCTAAGGTTTATCAATCCGTAGGAGGCGTAGGATGAAGATGGTCTCTCTCAAGCAACCCTGCAACCAAATAACAAAGAGTCTCTTGTGTCCCCAACACACCCAATACAATGGTAAATTGTATAGGTGCACTAGTTCGGCGAAGAGATGGTGATACAAGTGGTATATGGATGGTAGATAAAGGTATTTGTAATCTGAAAATATAAAAACAGCAAGGTAGCAAGTGATAAAAGTGAGCGTAAACGGTATTGCAATGATAGGACATAAGGCCTAGGGTTCATACTATCACTAGTGCAAGTCCTCTCAACAATAATATCATAATTGGATCACATAACTATCCCTCAACATGCAACAAAGAGTCACTCCAAAGTCACTAATAGCGTAAAACGAACGAAGAGATTATGGTAGGGTACGAAACCACCTCAAAGTTATTCTTTCTAATCAATCCGTTGGGATATTCCTATAAGTGTCACAAATAGCCTTAGAGTTCGTACTAGAATAACACCTTAAGACAAAAATCAACCAAAACCCTAATGTCACCTACATACTCCAATATCACCTCAAGTATCCATGGATATGATTATACAATATGCATCACACAATCTCAGATTCATCTATTCAACCAACACAAAGGACCTCAAAGAGTGCCCCAAAGTTTCTACCAGAGAATCACAACGAAAACGTGTGCCAACCCCTATGCATAGGTTCATGGGCGGAACCCGCAAGTTGATCACCAAAACATACATCAAGTGAATCACGTGGCATCCCATTGTCACCACAGATACGCACGGCAAGACATACATCAAGTGTTCTCAAATCTTTAAAGACTCAATCCGATAAGATTACTTCAAAGGGGAAACTCAATTCATTACAAGAGAGAAGAGGGGCAGGAGAAACATAAGATCCAACTATAATAGCAAAGCTCGCGATACATCAAGATCGTGCCAAATCAAGAACACAAGAGAGAGAGAGAGATCAAAAACATAGATACTGGTACATACCCTCAGCCCCGAGGGAGAACTACTCCCTCCTTGTCGTGGAGAGCACTGGGGTGATGATGATGGCCACCGGAGAAGGATTGCCCCCTCTGGCAGGGTGCCGAAACGGGTCTAGATTGGCTTTCGATGGCTACGGAGGCTTCTGGCGGCGGAACTCCCGATCTATTGTGTGTTCTGGAAGTTTTAGGGGACGTAGGTATATATGGGTGAAAGAAGTACGTCGGTGGACCGAAGAGGGGGCCAGGAGGTAGGGGGCGCGCCCCCCACCCTCGTGGGCACCTCCCTTCTTTCCTGACGTGCACTCCAAGCTTTTCCGGTAGCTTTCCTTCCAAAAATAACTTCTCCAGTTGATTTCGTTCCGTTTTGACTCCGTTTGATATTCCTTTTCTTCAAAACACTGAAATAGGCAAAATACAACAAATCTGGGCTGGGCCTCCGGTCAATAGGTTAGTCCCAAAAATAATATAAAAGTGGATAATAAAGCCCAATATTTCCCAAAACAGTAGATAACATAGCATGGAGCAATCAAAAATTATAGATACGTTGGAGACGTATCAAGCATCCCCAAGCTTAATTCCTGCTCGTCCTCGAGTAGGTAAATGATAAAAACAGAA
This sequence comes from Triticum aestivum, assembly GCF_018294505.1. Lineage (NCBI taxonomy): Eukaryota > Viridiplantae > Streptophyta > Magnoliopsida > Poales > Poaceae > Triticum > Triticum aestivum. The sequence goes on along the minus strand of NC_057806.1, from coordinate 595,923,370 downwards.
TTTTTGATGCGGAGTGCTACTTGGCATAATTTCAATGTAATTCTTCTTAATTGTGATATGAATATTTAGATCCGAAAGATTCAAGATAAAAGTTCATATTGACATAAAAATGATAATACTTCAAGCATACTAACTAAGCAATTATGTCTTCTCAAAATAACATGGCCAAAGAAAGTTCATCCCTACAAAATCATATAGTTTAGTCATGCTCCGTTTTCGTCACACAAGAATGCTCTCATCATGCACAACCCCAATGACAAGCCAAGCAATTGTTCCATACTTTAGTAATCTCAAACCTATAAACTTTCACGCAATACATGAGCGCGAGCCATGGATATAGCACTATGGGTGGGATAGAATAATGAGGGGGTTATGTGGAGAAGACAAAAAAGGAGAAAGTCTCACATCAACGAGGCTAATCAATGGGCTATGGAGATGCCCACCGATTGATATTAATGCAAGGAGTAGGGATTGCCATGCAACGGATGCACTAGAGCTATAAATGTATGAAAGCTCAACAAATGAAACTAGTGGGTGTGCATCCAACTTGCTTGCTCACGAAGACCTAGGGCACTTGAGGAGGCCCATTGTTGGAATATACAAGCCAAGTTCTATAATGAAAATTCCCACTAGTATATGAAAGTGACAAAACAAGAGACTCTCTATCATAAAGATCATGGTGCTACTTTGAAGCACAAGTGTGGAAAAGGATAGTAGCATTGTCCCTTCTCTCTTTCTCTAATTTTTTTTATATTTTTTAATTTGAGCCTTTTCCTTTTTTATGGCTTTCTCTTTTTTTGGGGGGGCCTTCTCTTTTTTTATGGCCTTTCTATTTTTTTTATTCCTCACTTGGGACAATGCTCTAGAAAATGATGATCATCACACTTCTATTTATTTACAACTTAATGATTACAACTCGATACTAGAACAAAGATGACTCTATATGAATGCCTCCGGCGGTGTACCGGGATTGCGATGAATCAAGAGTGACATGTATGGAATAATTATGAATGGTGGCTTTGCCACAAATACGATTTCAACTACATGATCATGCAAAGCAATATGACAATGATGATGCGTGTCATAATAAACGGAACGGTGGAAAGTTGCATGGCAATATATCTCGGAATGGCTATGGAAATGCCATAATAGGTAGGTATGGTGGCTGTTTTGAGGAAGATATAAGGAGGTTTATGTGTGACAAAGCGTATCATATCACGGGGTTTGGATGCACCGGCGAAGTTTGCGCCAACTCTCAACGCGAGAAAGGGCAATGCACGGTACCGAAGAGGCTAGCAAGGATGGAAGGGTAAGAGTGCGTATAATCCATGGACTCAACATTAGTCATAAAGAACTCACATACTTATTGCAAAAATCTACAAGTCATCAAAAACCTCGGCACTACGCGCATGCTCCTAGGGGGATAGATTGGTAGGAAAAGACCATCGCTCGTCCCCGACCGCCACTCATAAGGAGGACAATCAAATAACACCTCATGTTTCAAATTTGTTACACAACGTTTACCATACGTGCATGCTACGGGACTTGCAAACTTCAACACAAGTATTCCTCAAATTCACAACTACTCAACTAGCACGACTTTGATATTATTACCTCCATATCTCAAAACAATCATCAAGCATCAAACTTCTCTTACTATTCAAAACACTCATAAGAAAGTTTTTACTGATCTTGTATACCTAGCATATTAGGATTTTAAGCAAATTATCATGCTATTTAAGACTCTCAAAATAATATAAGTGAAGCATGAGAGTTCATCTATTTCTTCAAAATAAAACTACCACCATGCTCTAAAAGATATAAGTGAAGCACTAGAGCAAATGACAAACTACTCTGAAAGATATAAGTGAAGATCAATTAGTAGTTGAATAATTATGCAACTATGTGAAGACTCTCTAACATTTAATAATTTCAGATCTTGGTATTCTCTTCAAACAGCAATTAAATCAAAATAAAATGACATTCTAAGAATGGCAAACATCATGTGAAGAAGCAAAAACTTAGGATCAACCGATACTAACCGATAGTTGTTGAAGAAGAAAGGTGGGATGCCAACCGGGGCATCCCCAAGCTTATACGCTTGAGACTTCTTGAAATATTATCTTTTGGTGCCTTGGGCATCCCCAAGCTTGAGCTTTTGTGTCTCCTCAATTCCTCTCATATCACGGTCTCCCTAAATCTCAAAAGCTTCATCCACACAAAACTCAACAAGGACTCGTGAGATAAGTTAGTATAAACCATTGCAAAAACCTTATCATACTGTACTGTAGAAAATCACTAAAATTATTATTCAACATTGCATACTAAATGCCTCTTCATATTTAATAGTCCTATCCTCAAATAGAATCATTAAAGAAGCAAACATATGCAAACAATGCAAACATAACAGCAATCTGCCTAAACAGGATAGTCTGTAAAGAATGCTGCAACAGCCATACTTCCCTAGCTCCAAAAATTATGAAAGAACATTCCAACTGTATTAAATTTATCAGAGATTAATATGCAAAAGGTTTCAACATTTTATCACATTCTGACTTTTCTAGGGAATTATTGCAACAGCGGTAAACTTTCTGTTTTCAAACAGCAACATGAAGACTTGTAAAATAGGCATAGTAAAGGCTATCAATGCCACTTTTATTGAAATAAAAGATGCAAAACATTGTTATAAATAACATAAAGAAAATCCTAACAAAATAAATTGACGCTCCAAGCAAAACACATATCATGTGGCGAATAAAAATATAGCTCCAAGTAAAGTTACCGATGAACGAAGACGAAAGAGGGGATGCCTTCCGGGGCATCCCCAAGCTTAGGCTCTTGGTTTTCCTTGAATATTACCTTGGGGTTCCTTGGGAATCCCCAATCTTAGGCTCTTTCCACTCCTTTTTCCATAGTCCATCGAATCTTTACCCAAAACTTGAAAACTTCACAACACAAAACTTAACAGAAAACTCATAAGCTCCGTTAGCGAAAGAAAACAAAACACCACTTCAAGGTACTGTAATGAACTCATTCTTTATTTATATTGGTGTTAAACCTACTGTATTACAACTTCTCTACGGTTTATAAACTCTTTTACTAGCCATAGATTCATCAAAATAAGCAAACAACACACGAAAAACAGAATCTGTCAAAAACAGAACAGTCTGTAGTAATCTGTAACTAACGCAAACCTCTGGAACCCCAAAAATTCTAAAATAAATTTCTGGACCTGAGGAATTTGTCTATTAATAATATGAAAAAGGAATTAACTAAATAGCACTCTCCAATAAAAAATGGCAGCAATTCTCGTGAGCGCTAAAGTTTCTGTTTTTTACAGCATGATCACAAAGACTTCCCCCAAGTCTTCCCAAAGGTTCTACTTGGCACAAACACTAATTAAAAGAATAAAACCACATCTAAACAGAGGCTATATGAATTATTTATTACTAAACAGGAGAAAAGCAAGGAACAAAAATAAAGTTGGGTTGCCTCCCAACAAGCGCTATCGTTTAACGCCCCTAGCTAGGCATGATGATTTCAATGATGCTCACATAAAAGATAAGAATTGAAATATAAAGAGAGCATCATGAAGAATATGACTAGCACATTTAAGTCTAACCCTCTTCCTATGCATGGGGATTTTGTGAGCAAACAACTTGTGGGAACAATAATCAACTAGCATAGGAAGGTAAAGCAAGCAACACTTCAAGATTTTAAGCACATAGAGAGGAAACTTGATATTATTGCAATTCCTACGAGCATATGTTCCTCCCTCATAATAATTTTCAGTAGCATCATGAATGAATTCAACAATATAACCAGCACCTAAAGCATTCTTTTCATGATCTACAAGCATAGAAATTTTATTACTCTCCACATAAGCAAAATTCTTCTCAATCGGAATAGTGGGAGTATCATAAGAGACTTGAATACTATAAATTGTTTCCACATTAAAAGAGTAATGTTCAGAAAAAGGGTAATCATAATCATGACAAGTTTTATAAATATAATCATCACTACTTTTTATAGCATATGTATCATCACAATAATTATCATAAGTAGGAGGCATGTTATCATCATTATAAATTTGCATGTCAAAACTTGGGAGACTAAAAATATCATCCTCATTAAGCGTAGCATCCCCAAGCTTGGGACAAACATTAATTGCAGCACATATATTCTCAAAAACATCATCTTCATCAAACATAGCATCCCCAAGCTTGGGCCTTTTCATATCATAAGCATAATCACTCTCATCATTAATTGTATGGATAGCACCAATAGTATAGCAATTATCATATTCTTCCAAGCAAGTGCCAAAAAGATTTTCAAGATCATAAGAAGTATCATTATCTTCCCCAATTATATTTTCATGAGGCACAATAGTAATAGGAGCAGCATTATTTGGGGGAGATATCTTTTTACCTCTCTTCCTTTTTCTTTTCTTCTTCTTCACCACATCATGTGTGGGTTCAATCCTCTTTTTGGAGCTCCTTATTAATGAGATTGGTTGAATAGGAGGCTCCTCCTCGTTACCTAATTCATCATAAGAAATAATAGGAGGGTATTGGGAAGCCTCTTCCCTTTCATTAGTATTCTCTTCATCTTCTATTTGTTTTCTTTTCTTTATGTAGTTGGCAATATAAGGATTTTCAATACAATTCACCGCACAATACATATAAATTTTCTCTAGATCAAAATCAAGAAATCTATCAAGATTAAACTTTGGAATACCCTTAGTTATACGTTTCATTTCCTCATACCCCAAAAGAATACTAAGCTCTTTATGATGCTCAAGGTTAATTAAATTATCACAATTTTTGGATACGATTCGGTCATGAAACAATTTGCATTGGAGATTTAAATGACCATGTTCATTGCAAAGTTCACAAGGGGTGTGAAAAATATTGAATTTTTTCAGCACAATCATCAAGACTTTCTTGCAACAATTTAGTTTCTAAGTACTTATGCCTCTTGCAATATCTATCTTCCCTATTTGGTGTGTACTTACAAACCCAATGCACTCCACAAAAATTGACATGTTTATAGGAGACATTTTCATCTTAACTAGTGCAATCATCATTAGTATCATGGATATTCAAAGAATTCGTACAACAACATTGCAATCATGCTCATCATTCACAAATTTAGTGCCAAACATTTTATAGATTTCTTCTTCTAGCATTTGAGCACAATTTTCCTTTCCATCATACTCACGAAAGATATTAAAAAGATGAAGCGTATGAGGCAAACTTAATTCCATTTTTTTTGTAATTTTATTTTATAAACTAAACTAGTGATAAAACAAGAAACTAAAAGACTCGATTGCAAGATCTAAAGATATACCTTCAAGCACTCACCTCCCCGGCAATGGCGCCAGAAAAGAGCTTGATGTCTACTACACAACCTTCTTCTTGTAGACGTTGTTGGGCCTCCAAGTGCAGAGGTTTGTAGGACAGTAGCAAATTTCCCTCAAGTGGATGACCTAAGGTTTATCAATCCGTAGGAGGCGTAGGATGAAGATGGTCTCTCTCAAGCAACCCTGCAACCAAATAACAAAGAGTCTCTTGTGTCCCCAACACACCCAATACAATGGTAAATTGTATAGGTGCACTAGTTCGGCGAAGAGATGGTGATACAAGTGGTATATGGATGGTAGATAAAGGTATTTGTAATCTGAAAATATAAAAACAGCAAGGTAGCAAGCGATAAAAGTGAGTGTAAACGGTATTGCAATGATAGGAAATAAGGCCTAGGGTTCATACTTTCACTAGTGCAAGTCCTCTCAACAATAATATCATAATTGGATCACATAACTATCCCTCAACATGCAACAAAGAGTCACTCCAAAGTCACTAATAGCGTATAGCGAACGAAAAGATTATGGTAGGGTACGAAACCACCTCAAAGTTATTCTTTCCAATCAATCCATTGGGCTATTCCTATAAGTGTCACAAATAGCCCTAGAGTTCGTACTAGAATAACACCTTAAGAGACAAATCAACCAAAACCCTAATGTCACCTAGATACTCCAATGTCACCTCAAGTATCCGTGGGTATGATTATACGATATGCATCACACAATCTTAGATTCATCTATTCAACCAACACAAAGGACCTCAAAGAGTGCCCCAAAGTTTCTACCGGAGAATCACGACGAAAACGTGTGCCAACCCCTATGCATAGGTTCATGGGCGGAACCCGCAAGTTGATCACCAAAACATACATCAAGTGAATCACGTGGCATCCCATTGTCACCACAGATACGCACGGCAAGACATACATCAAGTGTTCTCAAATCTTTAAAGACTCAATCTGATAAGATTACTTCAAAGGGGAAACTCAATTCATTACAAGAGAGAAGAGGGGGAGGATAAACATAAGATCCAAGTATAATAGCAAAGATCGAAGATCGTGCCAAATCAAGAACACGAGAGAGAGAGAGAGAGATCAAACACATAGCTACTGGCACATACCCTCAGCCCCGAGGGAGAACTACTCCCTCCTCGTCATGGAGAGCACCGGGATGATGACGATGGCCACCGGAGAAGGATTACCCCCTCCGGCAGGGTGCCAGAACGGGTCTAGATTGGCTTTCGGTGCTACTGGCAGCGGAACTCCCGATCTATTGTGTGTTCTGGAAGTTTAAGGTACGTAGGTATATATGGGTGAAAGAAGTACGTCGGTAGACCGAATGGGGGGCCACGAGGCAGGGGGCGTGCCCTAGGGGAGTGGGCGCGCCCCCCACCCTCGTGGGTACCTCCCTTCTTTCCTGACGTGCACTCCAAGCTTTTCCGGTAGCTTTCCTTCCAAAAATAACGTCTCTAGTTGATTTCATTCCGTTTCGACTCCGTTTGATATTCGTTTTCTTCGAAACACTGAAATAGGCAAAAAAAGAACAAATCTGGGCTGGGCCTCCGGTTAATAGGTTAGTCCCAAAAATAATATAAAAGTGGATAATAAAGCCCAAAATTGCCCAAAACAGTAAATAACATAGCATGGAGCAATCAAAAATTATAGATACGTTGGAGACGTATCAATGATGTGAGTTGGAAGTGATTCCAAGATTGATAAGATCACCATCGCACACTCCCTTTACCTTTGGGATTAGTGTTGAACCTAAAATAAATGTTATTTGGTGTTTGCGTTGAGCATAATTTGATTGGATCATGTTTATTGCAATACGGTTATTCATTTAAGTCAAAGAATAATTAGTATTCTGTTTACACCCAAGGTGAATGATTTATTGAATATCGATCGTAGTGATACACATATTCATAATATTGAAGCCAAAAGATGCAAAGTTAATAATGATTGTGCAACTTATATGTGGCACTGCCGTTTAGGTCATACTAGTGTAAAGCGCATGAAGAAACTCCATGCTGATGGGCTTTTGGAATCACTTGATGCTTGCGAACCATGCCTCATGGGCAAAGGTGACTAAGACTTCGTTCTTCGGAACAATGGAGCAAGCAACTGAATTATTGGAAATAATACATACTAATGTATGTGATCTGATGAGTGTTGAGGCTCACGGCGGGTATCATTATTTTCTGACCTTCACAGATGATTTGAGCAGATATGAGTATATCTACTTGATGAAACATAAGTCTAAACATTTGAAAAGTTCAAAGAATTTCAGAGTGAAGTGGAAAGTCATCGTAACAAGAAAATTAAGTTTCTACGATCTGATCATGGAGGTGAATATTTGAGTTATGAGTTTGGTCTTCATTTGAAACAATGCGGAATAGTTTCACAACTCACGCCGCCTGGAACACCACAGCATAATGGTGTGTCCGAACGTCATAACCATACTTTATTAGATATGGTGCGATCTATGATGTCTCTTACCGATTTATCGCTATAATTTTGGGGTTATGCATTAGAGACAGCTGCATTCACGTTAAATGGGGCACCATCTAAATCCGTTGAGACGACACCATATGAACTATGGTTTAGCAAGAAACCTAAGATGTCGTTTCTTAAAGTTTGGGGCTATGATGCTTATGTGAAAAAGTTTCAACCTGGTAAGCTTTAACCCAAGTCGTAGAAATGTGTCTTCATAGGATACCTAAAAGAGACTGTTGGGTACACGTTCTATCACAGATCCGAAGGCAAGATATTCGTTTCTAAGAATGGATCCTTTCTAGAGAAGGAATTTCTCTCGAAAGAAGTGAGTGGGAGGAAAGTAGAACTTGATGAGGTAATTGTACCTACTCCCTTATTGGAAAGTAGTTCATCACAGAAATCAGTTCCAGTGATTGCTACACCAGTAAGTGAGGAAGCTAATGATGATGATCATGAAACTTCTGATCAAGTTACTACCGAACCTCGTAGGTCAACCAGAGTAAGATCCGCACCAGAGTGGTATGGTAATCCTGTTTAGGAGGTCATGTTACTTGACCATGACGAACCTATGAACTATGAGAAAGAGATGATGAGCCCAGGTTCCGCAAAATGGCTTGAGGCCATGAAATCTGAGATGGGATCCATGTATGTGAACAAAGCGTGGACTTTGATTGACTTGCCCGATGATCGGTGAGCCATTCAGAATAAATGGATCTTCAAGAGGAAGACGGACGTTGATAGTAGTATTACTATCTACAAAGCTCGAATTGTCGCAAAAGGTCTTCGACAAGTTGAAGGTGTTGACTACGATGAGATTTTCTCACTCGTATCGCTGCTTAAAAGTCCATCCGGATCATGTTAGCAGTTGCCGCATTTTATGAAATCTAGCAAATGGATATCAAAACTACATTCCTTAATGGATTTATTAAAGAGGAGTTGTATATGATGCAACCAGAAGGTTTTGTCAATCCTAAAGGTTCTAGCAAAGTGTGCAAACTCCAGTGATCCATCTATGGACTAGTCCAAGCATCTCAGAGTTGGAATATACGCTTTGATGAGTTGATCAAAGCATATAGTTTTATACAGACTTTTGGAGAAGCCTGTATTTATAAGAAAGTGAGTGGGAGCTCTGCAGCATTTCTGATATTATATGTGGATGACATATTATTGATCGGAAATGATACTGAATTTCTGGATAGCATAAAAGGATACTTGAATAAGAATTTTTCAAAGAAAGACCTCAGTAAAGCTTCTTACATATTGAGCATGAAGATCTATAGAGATAGATCAAGGCGCTTGATAAATAATTTTCAAAGAGTACATACCTTGACAAGATTTTTGAAGTAGTTCAAAATGGAACAGTCAAAGAAGGAGTTCTTGCCTCTATTGCAAGGTGTAAATTTGAGTAAGACTCAAAACACGGCCACGACAGAAAATAGAAAGAGAATGAAAGCCATTCCCTATGCATCAGCCATAGGTTCTATGAAGTATGCTATGTTGTGTACCAAACCGATTGTATACCTTATCATGAGTTTGGCAAGGGGGTACGATATTGATCCAAGAGTGGATCACTTGACATCGGTCAAAATTATCCTTACAAGACTAAGGAAATATTTCTTTGTTATGGAGGTGATAAAAGAGTTCATCATAAAGAGTTACGTCGATGCAAGCTTTTTACACCAATCTAGATGACTCTAAGTCTAGATCTAGATACATATTGAAAGTGGGAGCAACTAGCTAGAGTAGCTTCGTGCAGAGTATTATAGACATAGAAATTTGCTAAATACATACGGATCTGAATGTTGCAGACCCGTAGACTAAACTTCTCTCACAAGCAAAACATGATCACTCTTTGGGTGTTAATCACATAGCGATGTGAACTATATTATTGACTCTAGTAAACCCTTTGGATATTAGTCACATGAAGATGTGAACTAATCACATAAAGATGTGAACTATTGGTGTGAAATCACATGACGATGTGAACTAGATTATTGACTATAGTGCAAGTGGGAGACTGAAGGAAATATGCCCTAAAGGCAATAATAAAGTTGTTATTTATATTTCCTTATATCATGATAAATGTTTATTATTCATGCTAGAATTGTATTAACCGGAAACTTAGTACATGTGTGAATACATAGACAAACAGAGTGTCCCTAGTATGCCTCTACTTGACTAGTTCGTTAATCAAAGATGGTTAAGTTTCCTAGCCATGGACATGCGTTGTCATTTGATGAACGAGATCACATCATTAGAGAATGATGTGATGGACAAGACCCATCCGTTAGCTTAGCACTATGATCGTTTAGTTTATTGTTATTGCTTTCTTCATGACTTATACATGTTCCTATGACTATGAGATTATGCAACTCCCGAATACCGAAGGAACACTTAGTGTGCTATCAAATGTCAACGTAACTGGGTGATTATAAAGATGCTCTAAAGGTGTCTCTGATGGTGTTTGTTGAGTTGGCATAGATCGAGATTACGGTTTGTTACTCCGATTGTCGGAGAGGTATCTCTGGGCCCTCTCGGTAATGCACATCACTATAAGCCTTACAACCAATGTGACTAATGAGTTAGTTGTGGGATATTGCATTATGGAACGAGTACAGAGACTTGCCGGTAACGAGATTGAACTAGGTATGATGATATCGACGATCGAATCTCGGGCAAGTAACATACCGATGACAAAGGGAACAACGTATGTTGTTGTGCGGTTTGACCAATAAAGATCCACCTTAGTTAGATCGTCGTAGTGCTTAGGCGAAGCCCTGCGTTGGTAGCTTCATCATCACCGTCATCACGCCGTCGTGCCGACGAAGCTCTCCCTCAGCACTCAGCTGGATCGAGAGTTCGTGGGACGTCACCAAGCTGAACGTGTGCAGATCGCGGAGGTGTCGTACTTTCGGTACTAGGATCGGTCGGATCGTGAAGACGTACGACTACATCAACCGCGTTGTCATAACGCTTCCGCTTACGGTCTACAAGGGTACGTAGACAACACTCTCCCCTCTCATTGCTATGCATCACGTAGATAGATCTTGCGTGTGCGTAGGATTTTTTTTTAAATTACTGTGTTCCCCAACAGTGGCTTCCGAGCCAGGTCTATGCGTAGATGTTATATGCACGAGTGGAACACAAAGGAGTTGTGGGCGTGGGCAAGTTTGGAAAAAGCGGTAGGCGTAAGCGAGGCGGTTGGCCTTCGCCTAGTGCCTAGGCGGTACTTAAGCGCCCTAGGCGTAGCCTAGGCGGTTATATAATTTTCAATGCAACATGAGTTGATAATGATCCTTTGGCCAAAGGCGTCTCTCCTTCTATGTCGTTGGGCTGGCACCTCTATCTTCTTGACACGTCCACTAGACGGGTGTTAGTAAAGTCAACCTTTATGCAACGTTCTGGCATGTGCCCTGTTGATCCTCCGCAAGCTGCATGCTTGCTCGACACCTAATCTTGACAAGCCATCAACTGGTCTATGAGGTGGAGTAGCTGAAGAGCGAGAGGGGGAATTTTCCGGCAAAGACTTTGTGGGGTATGTGGCTTGCCGGTGTTGAGCTTGCAGATAACTGGAGTCTTGACCTTTAGTACTAACTTAGTACTTCTCAATGACTTACCAGGATGTCTTCTTTACGGTCTTGGTTGCCCAAGTATTGAGTCTTGGGTAGAGGTATCCTCCGGCAAGCCCTTGCCGTCCGGAGGGCTACAACTACCTGTGCACAAGTCTGGGGTACTAAAGGACCCCTGATTTAGTACACCGACAATATCTAGTTATCATATGTGTATTTTATTAATTCAGGGCATATAAGTATGTTAACTACCAGCCACTACAATTGGAATATGGTCCTTTTGGCATATTAGTGCAACATGGCATGATTTCTCTCTTGGGTAGACAATTTCTTACTTGCTCTGCCTAGACTTCTGCTTATGCCCTAGGCGAGGCGTTTGGCCATTGCCTAGCGCCTAGGCGTGCCTAAGCGCCTCCTAGGCACTGCCTTTTCCAACAGAGGGCGTGGGTATATACATATTGCTTGCCGTCACTCGTTGATTCTTAATTCAACGGTATTGTTGGATGGAGCGGTTCAGACCGACATTATGTGTACGCTTACGCGAGACCGGTTCTACTGACATGCTTCTCACACAGGTGGCTGGTGGGTGTCAGTTTCTCCAACTTTTGTTGAATCGAATTCAATGAACAGGGTTCTTTCTGAAAATCAAAAAGCAATTACTATACCGCGTTGTGGTTTTTGATGCGTAGGTAAGAACGGTTCTTGCTAAGCCCGTAGCAGCCACGTAAAACTTGCAACAACAAAGTAGAAGACGTCTAACTTGTACATCATTCTCATTTTGATAAGCATTACAATCCATTGGCGCATGATAAGCATCTCCCAATTCCAAATTATCGTCATGGCCAATGTTTTCCAAATCTTTACCGTAATCAAGATCAGGGGGAATAGCTACCTTGCTCTTATCAGATTCATTATTGTCTAAAATTTGTTGCAGCAATTTCTCTAACAGTGCATTCTGCTTCTGCAATTCCAACTGGAAAAAACTTCTATCAGCTTCAACACCATTCATTCTTCTTGCATCCAAACAATTTTGTTGCTTGTGTAGCATTCTTTTCCTCCATTTCCTTTTGTTTATTGTTCAGTTCAGTATTACTATTGTTCAGAACATCAATACTAGTACCTCGCTGCTCAGTCAGTTCTCCACTACTATTGTTAGCGTCTAGTACATCAATTTCCAGATCATTTGGCTAGAGATTTTTTGGGCTCTGAGTTCAGCATCTCCCACGCTAAACATATACATGCATAACCAGACTCTGCCTTTTCATTTATTTATGCGACGAATCACACTCTGCGTCACGACAGCAGTGCAGTGCAGGTGCAGCAGTGGCTTAAAACAAAAGCCGAGATCAGACGGGAAAGTTGGCGATTCTGTCACAATGGGGAGAAACTTAGAGTAACATCACACACTCCAATACAACTTTGCTTATGTGGCACATATTTAATAAAGAGAGAGGTGCTTGTGGTAACTAGCTAAGTTACCGGAACATCACACACTCCAAAAAAATAATAAGTCTATAACCTAATAAATACATTGTTGCATGACACTACATAGATGTTCCTACCCACTATGGAAGTAGTAACATAGTCTAGGGAAGTGTATAAGTTACTAACTTATGTTCTTGCCCATTGTGACCAGCCAGAGCAGCACAGCGGGGTGGTTAGGTAGGCGCTTTACCAAGCCTAACTAATCAATTGCCTGCTGGATCACCAGCCACTCGCCAACCGGGCAACCACCTTCCATCCACGAGCACGAGAGACGGATGGATGGATGGATCCCCCGTACGTCGGTCCGCCCGCGTCCCCTCCGGACATATTCGCGCCGTCGTGGCCGCTCGTGGCACACCCAGCACCCCCGCCCCGGCATCCAACGACGCACGCAAGCAACCCCAACGCTCGCTACGCGCGCCGCGCAACCACCACCGGCATCCACTGTCCACTGCCCCAACGGCCAAGGATAATCAAACCACGGCACGGCAGGGCAGTGGTTCGGCCGGCCAGTGGCCACTCCCGATCTCACTAGCTACCCAATCACTAGTTAGGCCTCGGGTACCTGCGTGCGTACCACGCGGGGGCGGACCCGATCGCGACGACACCACCGGCACTAGGCGGGCGAGGCCGATGGCTCGAGGAACACGTGGGGGAAAGGCGAGCGCACGCAACGCATATCCAACGGGGACGGAGACGTGCCGCTTGCCGTTGCCGTTGCCGCCCTGGGAAAGGCGCCGGCCGAGTCGCCGAACCCGAGCCGGCTGCGGCTGCGGAAAAGTCAGGTGCGACGGAACGGACCAGCTCCATCGGCCCAGCCGGGGCCAGGCAAGGCGAGAGAGAGAGAGAGAGAGAGAGAGAGAGAGAGAGAGAGAGAGAGAGAGAGGGGCTTCCTGCCGACCCCGTACGGCGTAATCCTATACGTGGTCGAGTTTCGTCTGGGCAAGCGACCGACCGGCCGACGACGGGCCGGCCGTGTTGATTGGTTTCGCTTGCGACGCGGGGCGTGACGTGCCCGGTGACGGACGACGCGCGTGGGAGGCGCCGGGGGTGTGAATGTGTGATACGATGGAGGTGTCATGCCGATACGTCAACGCTTAGCAGTACGCTTCTTTATTAGCTCGAGAAGAGATAACCATGCCTGCACGCCGGGTTAGTAGCCAGCCAAGTGGCCATGGGCGTGTGTGTGTTGGCATTGCATGTGCCTTTCGTGAGAAAAAGGCACACAAGGAGGCTCCTAGCACGGCAAGCTTTTCCTCCCGTCGGTGCCTTGCGGATAAATGAAGCAAAAATGGACAGGAATCCTCGTGTAAGAACTGTACCAGCACGTACCACATGTTGATTGCCAAACTTAGCACGTACCAGGTAAACTGCCCAGGCAAAAATGATCCTGCTGCAGAAGATCCACCACTCTGCAGGGCCAACTCGAGCCGACGGACGGAAGCTCACAGGCAGGCGACGGGCTATTTTAATTGACCCCGAGACGACCGGAGCGTTGGAATCTTCCAAGCACGTCCGGTACCCGGTTGCGTGGTCTGAGGCGCTGGGCTGACTTGTTACCGGGTCGGTTCAACGTGGATCGATTTCGCTGAACCGTCCTCCAGAAGAAGCACGAGCGCGAAGACCGTGTCGGCTTTCCACACGCATGTGCCAAACGCTGGCTTTGTTTCCAGCACCACTACCGTAGCCACCACCCCCTCATTTTGACCCACTGTCATTTTGCTTGCACTCTACTGGCCCTAACAATCAAACCGTGAGGTCAGCACGCACCCATGCATGCACCACCCTAGATGTTTCACGAAGACAAACACAATTCGGATGTTGCCCGCCCCGGCTTTCGTTTTTTACCCCCCCAAAAAAGATGGGCATGTCACGTAGTACGTGCGCACTACGTATATATAGCGTCGAATTTATTTTGGAACGAACCGTCCAATGAGCGTGAGGGTCAAATACGCACGACAGCCGCAGCTCGAGCAGTAAACTAATGTGGAAACGGCGTTAGCGGTCCGGGTCGGATTTGCGTTCCGCAACCGACGGCGACCGCTTCTCATGCACAGTCGGTCCGCACTGACACCGCGGCCTCCTCGGTCCGACCAGTCCTCACTCTTCTTCGGAATCACACTCCCACCACACACACCCGCAACCTCACTAGCTCCACTTGCGCTGCCTGCCTTGCTTGCCCGGCCGTGTCTTCCCCTCCACGTTGACCACGACTTTTTCGTTGCATGCGACCCACCTCTCGTCCACCACCCACCACATCAAGAACCCAAGTGACCCACACCCCAACCTTCGCCGCCACTCCACCGGTTCCTAACCAACCGGCCCCGCCCGTCAGCCGCACAGCACCGCCCCGCGCCTCGTGCGCACGATCGACCACGTTTCCATGCTCCACCTGCGACGCAACTTCCCACGCCGCCGGCCACCTCCTCGCCCCCACCGCTTTATAACGCTCTCACTCCACCACTCCCTCACACCACACCCAGCTAGAGCGAGGCGGACACCCAAGCAACCACACTCTCCCACCCTCAGCCACCGCACAAGCAAGAAGAAGAAGAAGAGGTCTTCTCTCTCCCTGCTTTGCTTAGCCATGTCGTCGTCGGCCATGGAAGCGCTCCACGCCCTGATCCCGGAGCAGCAGCAGCGCGACGGGGAGATGGCGGCCGCGGCGCTCAGCGGCGCCACCAGCGGCGAGGAGAGCGGCCACGTGCTGCAGGGCTGGGCCAAGAGGAAGCGATCGCGCCGCCAGCGCTCCGAGGAGGAGAACCTCGCGCTCTGCCTCCTCATGCTCTCCCGCGGCGGCAAGCAGCGTGTTCAGGCGCCGCAGCCGGAGTCGTTCTCTGCGCCGGTGCCTGCCGAGTTCAAGTGCTCCGTGTGCGGCAAGTCCTTCAGCTCCTACCAGGCGCTGGGTGGCCACAAGACGAGCCACCGGGTGAAGCAGCCGTCTCCTCCCGCTGATGCCGCCGCCGCTCCACTCGTGGCCCTCCCGGCCGTCGCCGCCGTCCTGCCGTCCGCCGAGCCGGCCACGTCGTCCACCGCCGCGTCCTCCGACGGCACGACCAACAGGGTCCACAGGTGCTCCATCTGCCAAAAGGAGTTCCCCACCGGGCAGGCGCTGGGCGGGCACAAGAGGAAGCACTACGACGGAGGCGTGGGCAGCGTCGCCCCCTCGTCCACCGAGCTTCTGGCCGCCGCGGCCGCCGAGTCCGAGGTGGGGAGCACCGGCAACGGGAGCTCCGCCGCCCGGGCCTTCGACCTGAACATCCCGGCCGTGCCGGAGTTCGTGTGGAGGCCGTGCGCCAAGGGCAAGATGTGGGAGGACGAGGAGGAGGTGCAGAGCCCCCTCGCCTTCAAGAAGCCCCGGCTTCTCACCGCCTGAGCATCTAGCTGCTGCTGCATGGATCCCATCGATCCATCCAAGTTTTTGGTCCAGTCCAGTCCAGTGGTGAAATTCGTTGATTCGTTTGGTTAAATTTGTTCTGCTCCTGTACAGATTGAGTGAGTGAGTGAGTAATACTACATACATACTCCAGTAGCCATATACGTAGAAGATATAGGCAGTAGATCTTGTTGGTTCCTTGTAACGACGGAGGAGTACTTGCTTCCTCTTTCAGATGTTGTGTAGGCGTCAGTATATTGTACTAGTCGACAGTTCATACATACTCATACAGAGATTGGTCATGAACTGGCAGTGCCGTGTAACATAAACATGGATGAAATTGGAGATTATTGGAATTGATGAAAATTCTGCGCTTGTTTTATCAATTTAACTTCGGTGGCTCGATGAAACTTCAAATGATTGGCAGTTCTCCCACGTGTATTCCCTTTGCGTACACTGTAATAACTTGTATTCGCCATGAAGGAACCCTGCTGTAACTTGCAAGAAAGCCTCGCAGAAACAACACTACTGTAACTTGCAAGAAGGAAAAGGAGACGGAAACCTCTACTTCAATTTTTTTTTTTGACACTTAGCCTCTGCTTGATCAGTTCATAGCAGCAGCAGGAGCAGCGGAGAAGTGTACTCAACCTCGCACTGACCGATCCATCGGCCGCCTAGCAAGACTGTTCTTTACGTGTCCGCGTGACGTGATTAGCTCTGGACGAATAATCAAATCCGATTCCACCGCCTGTGTTTAGCCGGGGAATTGCAGCGTGACATGTGCTAGCTAGCTAGCTAGAAGGAGACTACGACTGGTACAAGACACCGCTGGCTGCAAGTGGAAACAAACCTCGGGCCGGTTCGCAGCATCGTGAACGTCGACCGGCCGGCGGCACCCCAACCCAGCCCAACTTGCCGCGCGGTGGATGGAAATGGCGACAGCGACGTCGGCCCGCCCGCCCGCCCGCCCGCCGGGGTTGATAGGCTTTTTTTCCGTGCCGACCTGCAGCGCAGCTGGAGTGATCGCTTTCGACGCAACGGCCGGCCAGCGCCGCGGCCACCAAGTGTGCGCGGGACGTCGGCAGTCACCGGCCGGCCGCTCGCGTGGTTGGGTGGTCATTTCAGCTGGCGGCCGCCTCCGGTCCAGAGGGGGCGCTCGGCTGATCGCGTATGGGGTTCAAGTGTCCACGGGATTGGACGGATGGATGGTCGCCGGTGGAGTACGTGTTTTCACATGGTGGCGGTGACGTTCCCCACCTCCGGTCATGTAGTGGCCCGCGTGATTTCGGCCGGCCTGCGTGCGACGGTGCGCAGCAGGCACGTCGTGGGAAGTTCGGCGCGTACGTGTTCCATCAGGATTGGTTTGCGCGCGTCACCGGCTCTGGGCTCCGGTCTGGCCTCTTTCGAGCATCGGTGGACGCCACGTTCGCCTGATGTAGGTAGTCTGCCACGACGGCCGGGACGTGAGGGTCGCCCTCCACGAGCCCCTCCATGCACCTGGTCCATACACCAACCCGCATACCCCTGCCCGCTTTTGACTAGTAATGTCATGGACTTGTTTTTTGGAGGGAGGGCATTCATGCAGATCATACATAGGACAACTAGTATAACATAACATGATTATTTGAATTGCACATGCATGCATAGATACTCTGCTAAGTAAGCTTAATGGGTGGGTGTGGGGTTTCAAGACACAAAGAGTTTTAACTTGGCTATGTTGGCAAAACAATGTTGAAGGCTAATTGAGAATTATGACTCCTTATGTGCCAGAGTACTAAGAGCCATATATTACCCCAACGGAGATTTGTTAAATTGTGAGTTGAAAAAAGGATCATCATTGGCAGAGTATTTGGGCAGGTACTTAAACCTTCAAAAAGGGGTGCATATGGAGAGTTGGAGATGGAGCAAAAATAAGCATATGGAATGATTGTTGGATTCCTACCCGTGCCTCAAGGAAAATAATTACTGTTTGTGGAAATCAGGTGCTCACACATGTTTGTGATCTCATCGACCCATCTTCGGGTGAATGGAATGAATGGCTAATTAGGGATAACTTTTGGCACATTGATGTTGAGGCGTATTCAAATACCATTATTTCAGCAAGCTACATAGGATTTTCTTGCCTGGCACCTAAATAAGAACGGGATCTTCATGATACGGTCTGCATATTATAAACACCGGGAACATACTTACATTCAGGAGGCCTTAATGGGGAGATATCAGAGTGGCTCGGTGCCACATCCAATATGGAAAAATATTTGGAACATCAAGTTGCCAGGGAAAAAAAGAGACCCATTTGGAGGTGTGTGCACAATGCAATACCGTGCTTTAGCGTTTTAGCAAATCGCCATATCGGTAGCGTATCACAGTGCCCAATTTGCAAAGATGGAGCTGAGGATGTGCGTCATGCATTGTTCCTATGCCCTCGAGCCCAGGCAGTCTCGAAGGCGTTGGGCACATGACATTTAATATCGGATGCTACACGGATTGACCGATAAGGGGTTGGTGTAATTGATTTCTTGCTATGTGATAATGTCCATCAGCGGATGTTCTCTGACCCAACTCTCAGAGTTGACTGTTGCAAACTGTTGGTACATTTGGTGGCAGCGGAGGTAGTACGTACACGGAGAAACAATACTCACACCAGAGCAAACAGCAATGGCGATCCATGCATTAACTCTGAATTATGTCCATGCCGCCGGCAAGCCAAAGAATGCTCCTAGAATTAACCAGTGGCCGGTGGTACTATCTGGGCAACAAGTACTCAACGTGGATGCTTCATTTCATGTGGGTGACCACGCAGGAGGATGTGGAGCAGTGGTACCGGACAGCCGCGGGAACTTCATTAGTGCTTCCACTGCCAATCTAATGCACATCGCGGATGTTGTCTCGACAGAAGTAGTAGTTCTTCTTGAGGGACTTAAGCTTCTCCAAAATCTGGGCTGCAGAAATATCATGCTGAGAATGGACAACGTTGTGGTGGTGGAAACTCTCCGGTTGAATGAAGGTCAAAATATGGTGGCGACCCCTGTTATAGAAGATTGTCAAATCTTACTACGAGATTTCAGGCAGGTTACTATTGAGCATTGTAATAGAGAATCGAATATTGTTGCTCATGTGCTAGCTAATTGCGGGTGTGCAAACACCCCCTCATTATGGGTGGATGCACCTCCTGATTTTATCATTAAATTTCTAGTGGATGATGTAAGTCTTATTGAGTAATAAAGCTTGCCTGGATGGCCTTCCCGCCAAAAAAGTAAACTTAATACATAAGCATCTATGACAGAAGAAATTTGCACAAAATATTGTAGAAATACAGATTATTGATGGAAATATGCCCTAGAGGCAATAATAAAATGGTTATTATTATATTTCCTAAATCATGATAAAGGTCTATTATTCATGCTAGAATTGTATTGACTGAAAACTTAAATACATGTGTGGATACATAAACAAATACCGTGTCTCTAGTGAGCCTTTACTAGACTAGCTCGTTCATCAAAGATGGTTAAGGTTTCCTAACCATAGACATGAGTTATCATTTGATAACGGGACCACATCATTAAGGGAATGATGTGATGGACAATACGTCAATAGCCAACCGTTAGCATGGCATATGATCGTTTAATTTATTGCTATTGCTTTCTTAATGTCAAATACGTGTTTCTTTGACCATGAGATCATGCAACTCCCGGATACCGGAGGAATACCTTGTGTAATATCAAACGTCACAAGTAACTGGGCGATCATAAAGATGCTTGATGCGGCTTGAAGCTACGCCGGTATTTGCCCAAAGAAGAAGGGATGATGCAGCATAGCGACGGTAGGTATTTCCCTCGGGGATGAGACCAAGGTTATCGAACCAGTAGGAGAACCAAGCAACAATACGTAAACGGCACCTACACAAAAATAACAAATACTCACAACCTGACGTATTAAAGGGGTTGTCAATCCCTTTCGGGTAACGGCGCCAAAAATTGGCAAACTGACGTGAATAAATTGTAGTAGATTGATAGATCGAACGCCAAATAAAATAAATAGAAATAAATTGCAGCGAGAATTTTTTTATTTTTTGGTTTAATAGATATGAAAATAAAAGGCAAATAAAATAGATCGCGAAGACAAATAATATGAGAAAGAGACCCGGGGGCCGTAGGTTTCACTAGTGGCTTCTGTCGAGAAAAATGGCAAACGGTGGTAAACAAATTATTGTTGGGCAATTGATAGAACTTCAAATAATCATGACGATATCCAGGCAATGATCATTATATAGGCATCACGTCCAAGATTAGTAGACCGACTCCTTCATGCATCTACTACTATTACTCCACACATCGACCGCTATCCAGCATGCATCTAGTGTATTAAGTTCATGGAGAAACGGAGTAATGCAATAAGAACGACGACATGATGTAGACAAGATCTATTTATGTAGAAATAGACCCCATCGTTTTACCCTTAGTAGCAATGATACATACGTGTCGGTTCCCCTTCTGTCACTGGGATCAAGCATCGTAAGATCGAACCCACTACAAAGCACATCTTCCCATTGCAAGATAAATAGATCAAGTTGACCAAACAAAACCCAAATATCAAAGAAGAAATAGGAGGCTATAAGCAATCATGCATATAAGAGATCAAAGAAGATTCAAATAACTTTCATGGATAAAAAGATAGATCTGATCATAAACTCAAAGTTCATCCGATCCCAACAAACACACCACAAAAAGAGTTACATATGGATCTCCAAGAGACCATTGTATTGAGAATCAAACAAGAGAGTGGAAGCCATCTAGCTACTAACTACGGACCCGGAGGTCTACAAAGAACAACTCACGCATCATCGGAGAGGCACCAATGGAAGTGGTGAACCCCTCAGTGATGGTGTCTAGATTGGATCTGGTGGTTCTGAACTCTGCGGCGGCTGGAATTGATTTTCATCGACTCCCCCAGGGTTTCTGGAATATTGGGGTATTTATGGAGTAAAGAGGCGGTCCGGGGGGCACCCGAGGTGGGCACAACCCACTGGGGCGCTCCTGGGCCTCCTCGCGCGCCCTGGTGGGTTGTGCTCCCCTCGGAGCACCCGCTAGGTGCTTCTTCGGCCCACTGGATGTCTTTTGGTCCAAAAAAATCCACAAAAAGTTTCACTGCGTTTGGACTCCGTTTGATATTGATTTTCTGTGATTTTAAAAAACATGCAAAAAACAGCAACCGGCACTTGGCACTATGTTAATAGGTTAGTACCAAAAAATGATATAAAATGATTATAAAACATCCAAGAATGATAATATAACAGCATGGAACAATAAAAAATTATAGATACGTTGGAGACATATCAATGCTCTACAGGTATCTCCGAAGGTGTCTGTTGAGTGGTCGTGAATCGAGATTGGGATTTGTCATTCCGTGTAACGGAGAGGTATCTCTGGACCCTCTCGATAATACAACATCACAAGAAGCTTGCAAGCAAAGTGACTAAGGAGTTAGTTACAAAATGATGTATTACGGAATGAGTAAAGAGACTTGCTGGTAACAAGATTGAACTAGGTATAGAGATACCGATGATCGAATCTCGGGCAAGTAACATACCGATAGACAAAGGGAATTATGTATGTTGTCATAAAGGTTCAACCGATAAAAGATCTTTGTGGAATATGTAGGAATCAATATGGGCATCCAGGTGCCGCTATTGGTTATTGACCGGAGAGGTGTCTCGGTCATGAATACATATATAATTCCTGAACCCGCAGGGTCGCACGCTTAACATTCGTTGACGCTAGAGTAGTATTGGGATATTTGGTGAGTGGTAACCAATTTTTTTTTCGGAGTCCTGAATGAGATCCAGGACGTCATGAGGAGTCTCTGAATGGTTGAGAGGTAAAGATTTATATATGGGAAGTCATATTTTGGGTTCCGGAAAAAAGGTACAGTTTTTTCGGTATTGTACCCGGATGCTTCCAGAAGGTTCCAGAGGATTCCGGAGGGGTACGGAAGTCCACAAGTGGGTCCACCACGACCCAAAGGCTAGCATGGGCTTTAGGGAGGCGCCTAGCCTTATTGGGCTAGGCGCACCAAGTCCTCAAAAGCCCATGTGGCTAGGGATGAAAAAAAGGAAGGAGTCCTAGTAGGAATAGGACTGGACTTGGAGTCCAAGTGCTCTCCCCCTTAGTTGTGCCCTAGGGCTTGGAGGGGCTGTTTCCCATGCCCCTCCACCTATATATAGAGGGGAGGGGGCGCCCCAAGAGGACACACCAAGCCCTTGGCGCCCCTCTCTCTCTCCCGTTACTCCGTAGTTCCACCACCTCGTCCCGGCAACGCTTAGCGAAGCACTGTGAGTGCTCCATCACCACCACGCTGTCGTGTTGGTTGTGATCCCATCTGCTTCTCCTCTCCTGCTTGATGGATCAAGAAGGAGGAGACGTCATCGAGCCGCATGTGTGCTAAACTCGGAGGTGCTGTTCGTTCGGCACTAGATCAGTTGGATCGTGATCGGATCGCGAAGAGTACGGCTACATCAACCGCATTGATAAATGCTCCCGCTTAGCGATCTACAGGGGTATGTAGATGCTCTCCCCCTCTCATAGCTATGCATCTCCATGGATAGATCTTGCGTGTAGATTTTCTTTGTTTTCCCACAATGTTCCCCAACAGTGGCATCATGAGCCAGGTTTATGCGTAGATGATATGCACGAGTAGAACACAAATGAGTTGTGGGCAGTGATGTTCATACTGCTTACCACCAATGCCATATTTTGATTCGGAGGTATTGTGGGATGAAGCGGCCCGGACCAACCTTACATGTCCACGCACATGAGACTGGTTCCACCGACTGACATGCAACTTGATTTGCATAAAGGTGGCTGGCGGGTGTCTGTTTCTCCTACTTTAGATGAATCGAATTTGACTACGATGGGTGCTTGAAGAAGGTTAAAACAACAAGCTTGATAATCACCATTGTGGTTTTGTGTAGGTAGAGAAGTTCTTGCTAGTTGCCATAGCAGCCACGTAAAACTTGCAATAACAAAGTAGAGGATGTCTAACTTGTTTTTGCAAGGCATGTTATGATGTGATATGGTCAGGATATGATATGATATATGTTGATGTATGAGATGATCATGTTCTGTAATAAGTTTACGATTTGTATCTCGATGACTATGACAACCGGTAGGAGCCTTAGGGTTGTATTTAATTATTGTATGACCTGCGTGTCAATCACTATGCGCCATGTAATTGCTTTACTTTATCACTATGCATTAGCAATAGTTGTAGAAGCAATAGTTGGCGAGACGAACCTGACGCTACGATGGAGATCAAAGTGCCGTGCCGGCGATGATGGAGATCATGACGTTGCTTTGGAGATGGAGATCAAAAGCACAAGATGATGATGGTCATATCATGTCACATATTTTGTTTGCATGTGATGTTTATACTTTATGCATCTTATTTTTCTTAGAACGACGGTAGCATTATAAGATGATCCCTTCACTTAATTTAAAGATAAAAGTGTTCTCCCCGAGTATGCACCATTGCTAAAGTTCATCGTTTCGAAGCACCTCGTGATGATCGGGTGTGATAGACTCTACGTTCACATACAACGAGTGTAAGCCAGTTTTGCACAAGTAGAATACTTGGGTTAAACTTGACGATCCTAGCATGTACAGATATGGTCTCGGAACACTGGTGTCGTGGGTTGGGTGCGACATATGCCAATGGATGGCTTATCATGGAGGGGGCGAGTAGAATGTCGCCAGTGCCTGGAAACGGGATGAGGCGTAGACACGAACGCCGACGTACTTTACCCAGGTTCGGGGCTCTCCTAGGAGATAACACCCCTAGTCCTGCTCTGCAGGGTCTCCGCATGATCACTAAGGCAAAGTGAATACAAAGGCGCTCCTCGAGCTGTATCTGTGGGTAGGAGAAGGCAGGGCTAGCTCTCTCCTTCCTCCAAGGTCAGGTCTAGTTCTAATGAATCGGAACCCTTTGCATGGGTGCCCTGGGGGGTTTATATAGGCCTACCCCCCAGGGGTACAATGGTAAAATATCTGGGCGCAGGGCCCAGCTGTCAGTCTCTTCGCCTGCGGGCCCTCCTGCCGACTGCCGGGGCCCGCCGATTGGTGGGCCCAGCCGACTGGTCTGGTACGGAGCTGACAGGCCGTACCCGCCGCCTGCGGGTCCTGCCATGGGTAACCCAACCATGTCTAGGACTCCTAGATTATAGGCAAGTCCCAAACGGCTACGGAGAGGACGCTTGATATTCACCCTCTTTATAAAGGGACAAGGCTTTTACTTTTTCCCTCCCGTACTCAATCACATCCTTCCCCCGCCTCGAGCTCTAACACCCAAAGCCCAGGTCAGGTGCTCCGGATCTTCAATCATGTCCGGATTTAGCCTTCAAGGCTGGTGGATGCCCTCCTCTGTTACGAAAGAAGACATCAAGTTGAGGGAGGCCAGATACCTGAACGCCGAGGTTTCGCATCGGCTGCCTGCCCGAGGGCAGGTCGTCCCTACTCCTGAACCCAACGAAGACGTCGTGTTCATCTCCCACTTCCTCTGAGGTCTAGGCCTCACTCTGGATCCCTTTGTTAGGGGGTTGATGTTTTATTACGGGCTAGATTTCCATGATCTAGCCTCGGACTCCTTTCTCCATATCTCGGCATTTATTATCGTATGTAAGGCCTTCCTCCGCATTACCCCTCACTTCGGCCTGTGGCTCAACACCTTTGATGTGAAGCCGAAGATGGTCGAGGGGCAGCACGCAGCGTGCGGAGGCGCATTAATAAGCAAGATCGTTGGAGCTCCATGGCCAAAGGGTTCCATTCCAGGGGTGTCCGGATTATGGCAATGGGAGTGGTTTTACATCACAGCTCCCAGAAGTGCCAAGTGGGCGGCTGCCCCCGCTTTCCGTTCAGGCCCTCCACCACAACTGATGTCATGGATTAGCAGAGGGCTGAGCTGGGGTCCAGCCAAGGACGTGCCTGTACTACAGAGCCGCATTCGAGATCTCTTCGAAGGAGATTTTAGTTTGATTATGGTAATGCAAGTCATGCTGGTTCGACGAATCCAGCCATGCAAATGCCGGCCCCTTCGCATGTGGGAGTTCAACCCAGAAGGACCGCGCGCTATTCAGAATTTCCTCGGCCTGATGCACAAGGAGATGTATAAATCATTCTTCGGACCCCATATAGTGTCCGGACACTACCGAGGACGTGGGCCTGAGCAGCAACCGCACCGCCGACCAAGTAAGTTATCCTCTAGCTGAACACACCGTCTTTCATTTATCATGACGTCATTATGAGAAATTGCTCTTTGACCAGGACTGGATAACAAAGGCAAAGATGATCCGGTGTTCGGACCCCTTCCGGAAGGCTTGGAGAATCCAGTGCTGGAAAAGATGCTCGAGCTAGCACCTTGCCCGGAGCCCTCATAGGAAGATAAAGGGGGGGAATAAAGGGGGCGAAAGCGGGCCTCCTATGCTACCCATTCCGACCGAGGGAACGGGCGCCTCCGTGAGGGAGGATAACCCAGGGGAGGAATCTGGTATTCTCTCACCTCGGGGAAGGAAGAGGACTACCCCTGAAGGTCCGGAAACCACGGTTTCCAAACGGGAGAAGAAGTCTCCACCAGAGGGTCCTGCCTTGGAGGGTGCTCTTGCCGCACAAAGTCCGCGCGGGGATCTGCCCTCTAACGAGCTGTAAGTAATCAAAAAGTACTTTAATAGTGAAGATATACTACTTCACTTCCGAGGAAAATAACCGAAGCATTTATCTTGCAGTTCGGATCTTAGCCCTTCTCAGCAGAGCTCGTCTTCGGGGGATCTTCTTTCGGAGATGATGGAGAGCGAAACGCCTCCCCCGGACTCCCCCGCTCAAGAAGCAGGCGACCTTGAAGTGTCATCCCAGAGGGCCTCTCTAGATCCGGTGAGGCCAGAAGATAATCCTATAGTCACCCGAAGTCCTCAGCGTCCGTCTCTTGAAGAGAGCAAACAAAAGAGTTCGGCACCGTCTGGTATGCGGTCGGACGTACTGAGGGAGCTATTGGAGCGAGCGGCCATCTCAGAAGAACACCGTACGTTAATGGGTACGGTGACGGAAAGAATTTCGTCCGCCGAAAGCGGATTGCATGAAGCCTTTATGAGTCTACTGACAGGCTTTGAGGTACGTGATACTTTTTGATAGCACCGCACATTTTTAGGTGTGCCCTGTGTAGATAGTAGCCCCTGAGACTCGGGTTGTCGTCAAGAACGGCGGCGAACAGAGGATCGTAGTCCCAGGTAGTAACCAAACCGCCTTTATGTACAGGTGGTGGAAGCTCCGGTGGCTAGCCGGACTAATGAGTTTGCCTAACTAAAGCGGCAACTGGATGCGGCATATGCCGACATCGAGCTTGTTAACAAGCGGCTTGACGAGGCACAGGGTAAGTAATGCTTTCTGGTGAGTGTCACATAGTAAGAGCAGCATGATGCCAGTATCTTTAATATGTTGTGACTGCAGATGGAGCTGCCACCGTGGAGACCCTTCGGGCGGAACTTGCCCGAGCCAAAGAACAAGCAAGGAGTAGTAATGTGGTTGCTTTGAAGGCGGCCGAAGATTTGAGGGCCGAGAAGGCCGTGCATTGTGAGAGCAAAGAGAAAATGGCCAAGATGGTTGTAAAGTTAAAAGACACTGCCGACCATTGCCAGTTCCTTGAAGAAGAAAACTGAGTGAAGGCAACGGACCTTGAAAAGGCCATGATGACGACCAAAGACACCCGCTCTGCTATGAGAGTGAAGAAGGAGGAGTTGCGTGAAGCCGGGGATATTGCGGCTGGGAAGCCCTTCATGCTGCGGAGGAAGTTCGGAGATCCACGGTATGCCCCTCTGGATCGGTTGTGGAGTTCGGCAGACGCATATATGGACTTGGCGGCGAGCGCTGTCGATGCGGCCAAATACTTCCAAGATCAAACAGATCGTGAAGTGGCAAGCTGTTCTGGTCACAATTTAACGTTCCAGAGCGTCCGCTTCCATTGACTGACCAGCTAGCCGAATGAGCCGAACTCAATAGGTTGTCCGGACTCGCCATGAGGTCTGTCGTGGATCAGCTGTGGCCGGAAAAGCCGAAGCCGAACAACTATTTCAGCTTAGTGCAGCAGTTCCTTGGTGCGGTGCCGCGCATCAATGCGATGAAGAGGTCGGCGTGCATAGAAGGCTCGCGGATGGCCCTTGCCCGTGTTAAATCATACTGGGCGGAGATGGATGCTACCACTGTTGCGGCGCAGGGTTCGGCCATAGGCCGAGTGGCTGCCGAGCACTATTTCGAAGAGGTTCTCGAGGGTGCTCGTTTGATAGAGGCCCAGTGCTTGAAGAATATTATGTTTGAGTGACATGTATTCCCATTGTAAACACAATGTTTTTACGAAATTTATTAAGGTTGTGTTTATACTTTTGCCTGAAAGTAATTATGATGCCTCCTGTGCGGCCGTTTATATATACATGTGTATAACCTGAAAGATTGCAGTCGTCGGCTTCAGCCCCCATGCATATAATGCGGAGGTGTTCGCAGAAGACGCGTGTTCACACTTAACCCAACGTCTTGGCCCTATTAAGGAGGTGATAGTGCAGCAAACGAGGCAACCGGACTATAATGCTTTAACACTTTCACTTAGCCATAGGAGTTTGACAGTGGGGCTACTATATAGCCCCTGGTGGCTCCGCACTCTCCCGAATTCGGGGCGCGTACATGCCTCGCCGGGAAACGACCCTTCATTAAGGCAGAGGAATTCTAACATTCCGATAGGTCATCGAGTGGTTGACCAGTCTCATGCTATATCATGACAGTCAATTTTTGGCTTTCTCCACTGAGGTGCTTGTCCGGATGACCCGGGGCACAATCGCAGTAGTTCTCCTAGTGCTACCTTAGCCGATAGAGCGGAACGTAAGGTACCAAAACATAGGAGCCGGGCAAACCCAACATTTTACCAAAGACATGATTCGGAGCTGATGCATATAAGGCCAAAATCGCGACGCCGAACACTCCCTAAGGTATTCGGTCTTTATGGTATAAACCGGGCCTAAATAGTGCCGTTTGTAAGAAGCCCCTGGTGTCCAGGTACGTGCATTATCCGACGTGGCCACATGCCAAGACGCCGGCATCCTTCTTAGTTGTACTGAGAATCCGAGGGATGTGTATCAACAAGAGACAGTAAAAAAGGTTGACCCGGGGTCTTAATCTAAAAAGAATCCTTGGGACGGGTCCCTGCTGCATGTCTGCGCCTGTGTCTCCATTGTGCCGTATCCTGGACGGGTGTAGCATGGTGGTCATCTGTAAAAGAGAGGAACTTAGGTGAAAAGTTGTCGTGCAAAAAGGTAGGTTTTAAAGAAACCATGTAAATTTCAAGATGAGTAAAAATTGCCACTTGTCTGCGCACGTTGAGCCCCTTGTGTTTGTGATAGGGGTGTGGCCATCAAACCTGTACAAATTTCATATAGCTACGCCGGACTCGTCTAACCGTGTCCGTGGTCTTGACGACCTATTGAATACTTTAGTTGGTGAGGCCGTTTTAGTGTGCGGCTGTCGAGGCAGCCACACCCTCCTTGGCGCGCAGGGATCACTCAATATTTCCATTTACTGTAATGATGCCACGCAGACCGGGCATCTTAAGCGTGAGGGAAGCGTAATGCGGTATTGCATTAAAGCGAGCGAAAGCTTCGCGTCCAAGTAGTGCTTGATAGCCACTTTGGAACGGAGCAATGTGGAAGGTTAAATCTTCGCTACGGAAGTTATCGGGGAAGCCGAATATAACTTCTAGTAGCAGGGAGCCCGTGCAATGAGCCCCTGGGCCTGGTGTTACTCCTTTAACGGTAGTATTTCTGAGGCAAATTTTCGTTGGGTCTATCCCCATTTTGCGGATTGTGTCCTGATATATCAGGTTTAGACTGCTGCCACTGTCCATTGCTACGTCTCGAGCTAGCGTTGGTTTTCCCCGAAGAGGAGGGGGTGATGCAGCATAGTAACGTAAGTATTTCCCTCAGTTTTTGAGAACCAAGGTATCAATCCAGTAGGAGGTCACGCGCAAGTCCCTCGTACCCGCACAAAACAGTAGCAACTCGCAACCAACGCTTAGGGGTTGTCAATCCCTTCACGGTCACTTACGAGAGTGAGATCTGATAGAGATAATATTTTTGGTATTTTTGGTATAAAGATGCAAAGTAAAAAGTAAAAGAAAAACAAGTAAAATAAATTAATGGAGATTGATATGATGAGAATAGACCCGGGGGCCATAGGTTTCACTAGTGGCTTCTCTCAAGAGCATAGATATTCTACGGTGGGTGAACAAACAACTGTTGAGCAATTGATAGAATTTAGCATAGTTATGAGGTTATCTAGGTATGATCATGTATATAGGCATCACGTCCGTGACAAGTAGACCGACTCCTGCCTGCATCTACTACTATTACTCCACTCATCGACCGCTATCCAGCATGCATCTAGAGTATTAAGTTAAAAACAGAGTAACGCCTTAAGCAAGATGACATGATGTAGAGGAATAAATTCATGCAATATGATAAATACCCCATCTTGTTATCCTCGATGGCAACAATACAATACGTGCCTTGCAACTCTTTCTGTCACTGAGTAAGGACACCGCAAGATTGAACCCAAAGCTAAGCACTTCTCCCATTGCAAGAACTACCAATCTAGTTGGCCAAACCAAACGGATAATTCGAAGAGACTTGCAAAGATAACTCAATCATACATAAAAGAATTCAGAGAAGATTCAAATATTATTCATAGATAAGTTGGATCATAAACCCACAATTCATCGGTCTCAACAAACACACCGCAAAAAGAAGATTACATCGAATAGATCTCCAAGAGAGAGGGGGAGAACATTGTATTGAGATCCAAAAAGAGAGAAGAAGCCATCTAGATACTAGCTATGGACCCGAAGGTCTGAAGTAAACTACTCACACTTCATCGGAAGGGCTATGGTGTTGATGTAGAAGCCCTCCGTGATGGATGCCCTCTCCGGCGGAGCTCCGGAACAGGCCCCAAGATGGGATCTCGTGGATACAGGAAGTTGTGGCGGTGGAATTAGGTTTTTGGCTCCCTCTTTGGTCTACTGGGGGTATGTAGGTATATATAGGAGGAAGGAGCACGTCGGTGGAGCTCTGAGGGGCCCACGAGGCAGGGGGGCGCGCCCAGGGGGGGCGCCCTCCACCCTCGTGACCTCCCCAGAAACTTCTTGGAGTAGGGTCCAAGTCTCCTGGATCACGTTCGGTGAGAAGATCACATTCTCGAAGGTTTCATTCCGTCTGGACTCCGTTTGATATTCTGTTTCCTCAAAATACTGAAATAGGCAAAAAATAACAATTCTGGGCTGGGCCTCCGGTTAATAGGTTAGTCCCAAAAATAATATAAAAGTGGAAAATAAAGCCCAATATAGTCCAAAACAGTAGATAAAGTAGCATGGAGCAATCAAAAATTATAGATACGTTGGAGACGTATCAGGCGTCCCCAAGCTTAATTCCTGCTCGTCCTCGAGTAGGTAAATGATAAAAAGAGAATTTTTGATGCGGAGTGATACTTTGGCATAATTTCAATGTAAATCTTCTTAATCATGGTATGAATATTCAGATCCGAAAGGTTCAAGACAAAAGTTCATATTGACATAAAAATGATAATACTTCAAGCATACTAATCAAACAATTATGTCATCTCAAAATAACATGGCCAAAGGAAGTTCATCCCTACAAAATCATATAGTTAGGCTATGCTTCATTTTCGTCACACAAAGATGTTCCCAACTTCTATACCCCCGATGACAAGCCAAGCAATTGTTTCATACTCAAATAATCTCAAACTTTTTCAACCTTCATGCAATACATGAGCGCGAGCCATGGACATAGCACTATGGGTGGTATAGAATATGATGATGGGAATTGTGTGGAGAAGACAACAAAGGAGAAAGTCTCACATCAATGAGGCTAATCAATGAGATATGGAGATGCCCATCAATTGATGTTAATGCAAGGAGTAGGGATTGCCATGCAACGGATGCACTAGAGCTAAGAATTCTCAACAAAAGAAAACTAGTGGGTGTGCATCCAACTTGCTTGCTCATGAAGACCTAGGGCATTTTGAGGAAGCCCATCGTTGGAATATACAAGCCAAGTTCTATAATGAAAAATTCCAACTAGTATGAACAAGACAACTTATGAGACTCACTATATGAAAATCATGGTGCTACTTTGAAGCACAATATATGAGACTCACTACATGAAGAACAAGGTGCTACTTTGAAGCACAAGTGTGGAAAAAGAGATAGTAGCATTGCCCTTTTTATTTTCTCTTTTTTTGGGCCTTTCTTTTTTTCTTTTTGGCCTTTCTCTCTCTTTTTTTTTTGATTGGGCAATGCTCTAATAATGATGATCATCACACTTCTATTGATTATAACATAATGATTACAACTCGATACTAGAACAAGATATAACTCTATATGAATGCCTCTGGCGGTGTACCGGGATGGTGCAATGAATCAAGAGTGACATGTATGAAAAATAATGCATGGTGGCTTTGCCGCAAATACGATGTCAACTACAAGATCATGCAATGGCAATATGACAAAAGTAAAGCATGTCATGATGATGATGATGATGGAAGTTGCATGGCAATATATCTCGGAATGGCTATGGAAATGCCATGATAGGTAGGTATGGTGGCTGTTTTGAGGAAGATATAGGGAGGTTTATGTGTGAAAGACGTATCATATCACGGGGTTTGGATGCACCGGCGAAGTTTGCACCAACTCTCAATGTGAGAAAGGGCAATGCACGGTACCGAAGAGGCTAGCAAATGGCGGAAAGGTAAAAGTGCGTATAATCCATGGACTCAACATTAGTCAAAAGAACTCATATACTTATTGCAAAAATTTAGAAGTCATCAAAAATCAAGTACTACGCGCATGCTCCTAGGGGGATAGATTGGTAGGAAAAGACCACCGATCATCCCCGACCGCCACTCATAAGGATGCACAAGCCAGGTACACTTCATGTTTCAAATTTGTTACACAACTTTAACCATACGTGCATGCTACGGGAATTGCTAACTTCAACACAAGTATTTCTCAAATTCACAACTACTCAACTAGCACGACTATGATATTATCACCTCCATATCTCAAAACAATTATCAAGCATCAAACTTATCTTAGTATTCAACCCACTAAAAAGAAAGTTTCACATATCTTGAATACCAAGTATATTAACATTAAGCAAATTACCATGCTATTAATGACTCTCAAAATAATCTAAGTGAAGCATGAGAGATCAAGTTTCTTTAAAACAATCCACCACCGTGCTCTAAAAGATCTAAGTGAAGCACTAGAGCAAAAATTATCACGCTCAAAAAGATATAAGTGAAGCACATAGAGTAAACTATCAAGCTCAAAAGATATAAGTGACGCACATAGAGTATTCTAACAAATTTCAATTCATACATGGCTCTATCAAAAGGTGTGTACAGCAAGAATGATTGTGGTAGACTAACAAGCAAATACACAAATAATACAAGACGCTCCAAGCAAAAGACATATCATGTGGTGAATAAAAATATAGCTCCAAGTAAATTACCGATGGAAGTGGACGAAAGAGGGGATGCCTTCCGGGGCATCCCCAAGCTTTGAATTTTTGGTGTCCTTGGATTATCTTGGGGGTGCCATGGGCATCCCCAAGCTTAGGCTCTTGCCACTCCTTGTTCCATGATCCATCAAAAGAATTCACCCAAAACTTGAAAACTTCACAACACAAAACTCAATAGAAATCTCGTGAGCTCCGTTGGAGAAAGAAAACAAAAGACTACTTTAAGGTACTGTAGTGAACTTGTTCTTTATTTGTATTGGTGTTAAACCTACTGTATTCCAACTTCTCTATGGTTTATAAACTATTTTACTGGCCATAGATTCATCAAAATAAGCAAACAACACACGCAAAACAGAATCTGTCAAAAACAGAACAGTCTGTAGTAATCTGTTACTAACGCAAACTTCTGGAACCCAAAAAATTCTACCAAAATTAGACGACCTGGGAATTTTTTTTATTGATCAGCAGCAATTGGAATCACTATTTTATCACGTTCTGGTGATTTTTGACAATTCGGGCACTGAGCACAAAGATTCTGGAAATTACAGCAAGATCAAATAACTATCTTCCAAGAAGATCTAATAGGTTTAACTTGGCACAAACACTAATTAAAAGATAAAACCACATCTAAACAGAATCTAGATGGATTATTTATTCCTAAACAGAACCAAAAACAAAAAAACACAAAATAAAATTGGTTGCCTCCCAACAAGCGCTATCGTTTAACGCCCCTAGCTAGGCATAAAAGCAAGGATAGATCTAGGTATTGCCATCTTTAGTAGGCAATCCATAAGTGGCTCTCATGATAGATTCATATGGTAATTTTATTTTCTTTCTAGAAAGTGTTCCATGCCCTTCTTTAAGGGAAATTGGAATTTAATATTCCCTTCCTTTATATCAATATTTGCACTAATCGTTTTAAGGAAAGGTCTACCAAGAATAATAGGACATGAAGGATTGCAATCTATATCAAGAACGATAAAATCTACGGGCACATAATTCCTATTTGCAACAATAAGAACATCATTAATTCTTCCCATAGGCTCTTTAATAGTGGAAGCCGCAAGATGCAAGTTTAGAGAGCAATCATCAAAGTCACGGAAATCTAGCAAATCACACAAAGCTTTGGGGATAGTAGAGACACTAGCACCCAAATCACACAAAGCATAAAACTCGTAATTTTTAATTTTAATCTTAATTGTAGGTTCCCACTCATCATGGGGTTTTCTAGGGATAGAAACTTACAACTCAAGTTTTTCTTCATAAGATTGCATTAAGGCATCAACAATGTGTTCGGTAAAGGCCTTATTTCGACTATAAGCATGAGGAGAATTTAACACGGATTGCAACAAGGAAATACAATCAATTAAAGAGCAATTTTCATAGTTAAATTCCTTGAGATCCAAAATAGTGGGTTTAGCAATATCTAGATTTTTATTTCTTTCAATCCCTTTTTATCAATTTCATCATCAGGATCTAAAAACTCAGAATTCTTAGAATGCCTTCTAGGTAAGGGAAGATCATAATTAGATTCATCAAGATTCATATTGCAAAAAAAGATTTAATAGGGGACACATCAATAACTTTCAGATCTTCATCTTGATTTTCATAGGATTTAGAAGAACACGCTTTAATAAAGGCATCTTTGTAAGCACGCATCCTAGCGGTTCTTTCTTTGCACTCATCAATGGAAATTCTCATGGCTTTGAGAGACTCATTGATATCATGCTTAGGAGGAATAGATCTAAGCTTTAAAGAATCAACCTCAAGAGAAATTCTATCAACGTTCCTAGACAAATCATCAACTTTAAGCAATTTCTCTTCAAGCAAAGCATTGAAATTCTTTTGCGAATTCATAAACTCTTTAACACTACTCTCAAATTCAGAGGGCATCTTATTAAAATTTCCATAAGAGTTGTTGTAGGAATTTCCATAATTATTAGAAGGATTACTAGGATAAGGCCTAGAATTAAAATTCCCTCTATACGCATTGTTACCAAAACTATTCCTACCAACAAAATTCACATCCATAGATTCATTATTATTCTCAAGAAAAGTAGATAAAGGCATATTATTGGGATCAGAAGAAACACTCTTAACAAATAAATTCCTAAGTTCATCCATCTTTTCACTCAAAACATTGATTTCTTCTATAGCATGCACTTCTTTATTAGTAGATCTTTTAGTATGCCATTGAGAATAATTGACCATAATATTATCTAGGAGTTTAGTAGCATCTCCTAAAGTGATTTCCATAAAAGTGCCTCCCGCGGCCGAATCTAAAAAATTTCTAGAAGCAAAATTCAATCCAGCATAAAAACTTTGTATAATCATCCATAAGTTCAAACCATGAGTAGGACAATTACGTAGCATTAATTTCATTCTCTCCCAATCTTGTGCAACATGTTCATGATCAAGTTGCTTAAAATTCATAATATCGTTCCTAAGAGAGATAATCTTAGCGGGAGGAAAATACTTAGAGATAAAAGCATCTTTGCAATTGTTCCAAGAATCAATACTATTTTAAGGCAAAGATGAAAACCACGCTTTAGCACGATCTCTAAGCGAAAAAGGAAATAGCTTCAATTTAACGACATCATTATCGACATCCTTT
Organism: Triticum aestivum; assembly: GCF_018294505.1. Taxonomy (NCBI): domain Eukaryota; kingdom Viridiplantae; phylum Streptophyta; class Magnoliopsida; order Poales; family Poaceae; genus Triticum; species Triticum aestivum. Next base: position 595,887,860 of record NC_057806.1, on the reverse strand, counting down.
TTCTTTTGCATATCACATAAATCAACAAAGCCATTTAGATGAGTAGCGGCATCTTCACTAGGAAGGCCGGCGAATTGATCTTTCATAACAAGATTCAACAAAGCAGTATTGATTTCACAAGATTCAGTATTGGCAAGAGGAGCAATCGGAGTGCTAAGGAAATCATTGTTATTGGTATTGGTGAAGTCAGACAATTTGGTAGCATCTTGGGCCATCACGACAAGCAAGCAAACTAACACACGAGCAAACAAAAAGCAAAGGGAAAGAGAGGGCGAATAAAACGGCAAGGGTGAAGTGGGGGAGAGGAAAACGAGAGGCAAATGGCAAATAATGTAATGCGAGAGATAGCGATTGTGATGGGTACTTGGTATGTTGACTTTTGCGTAGGCTTCCCCGACAACGGCGCCAGAAATGGCTCGTTGACGGGAGAGTAAATCTTGACTTGACTTGGCATAGGCCTCCCCGGCAACGGCGCCAGAAATGGCTCGTTGACGGGAGAGTAAATCTTGACTTGACTTGGCGTAGGCCTCCCCGGCAACGGCGCCAGAAATCCTTCTTGCTACGTCTCGAGCTAGCGTTGGTTTTCCCCGAAGAGGAGGGGGTGATGCAACACAGTAACGTAAGTATTTCCCTCAGTTTTTGAGAACCAAGGTATCAATCCAGTAGGAGGTCACGTGCAAGTCCCTCGTACCTGCACAAAACAGTAGCAACTCGCAACCAACGCTTAGGGGTTGTCAATCCCTTCACGGTCACTTACGAGAGTGAGATCTGATAGAGATAATATTTTTGGTATTTTTGGTATAAAGATGCAAAGTAAAAAGTAAAAGAACAACAAGTAAAATAAAGTAATGGAGATTGATATGATGAGAATAGACCCGGGGGCCATAGGTTTCACTAGTGGCTTCTCTCAAGAGCATAGATATTCTACGGTGGGTGAACAAATTACTGTTGAGCAATTGATAGAATTTAGCATAGTTATGAGGTTATCTAGGTATGATCATGTATATAGGCATCACGTCCGTGACAAGTAGACCGACTCCTGCCTGCATCTACTACTATTACTCCACTCATCGACCGCTATCCAGCATGCATCTAGAGTATTAAGTTAAAAACAGAGTAACGCCTTAAGAAAGATGACATGATGTAGAGGAATAAATTCATGCAATATGATAAATACCCCATCTTGTTATCCTCGATGGCAACAATACAATATGTGCCTTGCAACTCTTTCTGTCACTGAGTAAGGACACCGCAAGATTGAACCCAAAGCTAAGCACTTCTCCCATTGCAAGAACTACCAATCTAGTTGGCCAAACCAAACGGATAATTCGAAGAGACTTGCAAAGATAACTCAATCATACATAAAAGAATTCAGAGAAGATTCAAATATTATTCAGAGATAAGTTGGATCATAAACCCACAATTCATCGGTCTCAACAAACACACCGCAAAAAGAAGATTACATCGAATAGATCTCCAAGAGAGAGGGGGAGAACATTGTATTGAGATCCAAAAAGAGAGAGAAGAAGCCATCTAGCTACTAGCTATGGACCCGAAGGTCTGAAGCAAACTACTCACACTTCATCGGAAGGGCTATGGTGTTGATGTAGAAGCCCTCCGTGATGGATGCCCTCTCCGGCGGAGCTCCGGAACAGGCCCCAAGATGGGATCTCGTGGATACAGGAAGTTGCAGCGGTGGAATTAGGTTTTTGGCTCCCTCTTTGGTCTAATGGGGGTACGTAGGTATATATAGGAGGAAGGAGCACGTCGGTGGAGCTCCGAGGGGCCCACGAGGCAGGGGGGCGCGCCCAGGGGGGGCGCCCTCCACCCTCGTGACCTCCCCGGAAACTTCTTGGAGTAGGGTCCAAGTCTCCTGGATCACGTTCGGTGAGAAGATCACGTTCCCGAAGGTTTCATTCCGTTTGGACTCCGTTTGATATTCTGTTTCCTCGAAATACTAAAATAGGCAAAAAACAACAATTCTGGGCTGGGCCTCCGGTTAATAGGTTAGTCCCAAAAATAATATAGAAGTGGAAAATAAAGCCCAATATAGTCCAAAACAGTAGATAAAGTAGCATGGAGCAATCAAAAATTATAGATACGTTGGATACGTATCATCCATCAGGACTCGTGTGAAGTGGTATCCGTCAATTATTGGGTCTAATACCAAGGCAGCCCATCCTGCACGCCGGATACTTGCTGAGTAATCCCGATGGTCAAAAGTGATCGGTTGAAATGACCAGCGGCAGGACTCCGCGGTGATAGGCCCTTGGGCATATTTATCTGGGAGTGCCGCTTCGTTTCTCCCCTTGATCACGTGTAACACGTTTACTGTTTTGACTTGTGGTGGAAATTTCTTTTGTTCCCCAGTGTCTTGCTTGAGAGGCTCATCCTCGTCTTCGCTTGGTGTATCCTCCCCCTTGTGTACGACGTTGAGCTTCCGGACTGCTTGAAGACCCAACATTCTCTGTGGGTATGATTAGCGGTTTACCAGGGGTGATATGGATCTGACATATTTGGTCCAGAATTTTGTTGAGGCTGGAAAGTTCATCTCTGGCGCCTTTAGAGGGCGGCTTTTGCTGACCTGGCCCAGAGCTTCTGAATCTGGCGTTTACCGCCGTGCTCCTCGGGCTGTCTTCTTTATTCCGGCGCTTATTATTTTTGCTGCGTCGTGATTTCCCGTTTTCATCTCTAACTTCAAATGTACTTGGGTCGCTGGTGCTGCATCTGGCTAGCCAGCTGTCCCCACCCGCGCAAAAGCGGGTCATGAGGCTTGTTAATGCTACCATTGTTCTCGGCTTTTCTTGGCCGAGGTGTCTGGCAAGCCATTCATCGCGGACGCTATGCTTAAAAGCTGCCAAGGCTTCGGCGTCCGGACAGTCAACTATTTGGTTCTTTTTACTAAGAAACCTGTTCCAAAGCTTTCAGGCTGACTCTCCGGGCTGTTGAGTTATATGACTCAAATCGTCCGCATCCGGGGTCGGACATAAGTCCCTTGAAAATTTGCCCGAAAAGCATCTTCGAGCTCTTCCCAGCTTCCAACGAAGTTTTCGGGGAGGCTTTTAAGCCAGTGCCGAGCTGGCCCTTTGAGCTTGAGGGGTAAGTACTTGATGGCGTGGAGATCATCTCCTCGATCCATATGGATATGGAGGATATAGTCCTCAATCCAGACCCCAGGGTCTGTTGTTCCGTCGTATGCCTCTATCTTTACGGGTTTGAATCCCTCTGGAAATTCATGGTCCAGCACCTCATCGGTGAAACATAGGGGGTGTGCGGCACCCCTGTATCTGGGTGTACCGCGTTGTTCGGATGTTTGTTGTGTTGCATCATATGCTGGAGCGCGCTTGCGTGGTCCATAGATGGATCTGGTTGCGCCGTCCTTTTGATGCAAGCCCCCGCATGGATCGCGTATTGGCTTATGTGTGGCGTTGTTTGCCACTCTATGTTGGCCGTGAGGACGTCTATCCGGCCAGGTGGACATTTTGGTTTTTGGTTGCGGGGGATCTAAGGCCTCCTCATCGAATTCAGGTACCAACTTCCGCTTCGGGTAGCTCTTGGTGGGGCAATTACCGCCGTACTTCGCTGCTGCGTTGAGTACTTTGCTCCATCTGATTCCGAGTGTGTCTTGTGCAGCCTTGAGTCTTTGCTTCTGCTTTTTAAGACTCCTCGCGGTGGCAACAAGCCTTTGACGGGCATTCTGTTGCTCCGGGTGTCTGTCCGGTGTGAGGTCGTCCGGACTATTATCTTTGACAGAGTTAGGTTGTTCGGTTTGATTCTCCGTGTTGCCATGGTCCGGCGATGGTTTACCCTGCTCTAATGCTGGGTCTATATGATTGTTGTTTTTGTAGAGGCGGGATTTGGAGCGGCGCCTACGCCGCCGCTTTGACTGCTTCTCGAGGGGACAACCCTTTGTTGCGTCCTTCCGTTCCTCGTTGTTGTTTTCTTTTGGTGTGTTCACCATGTATACGTCATGTGATCAAGTGGGCGTCCAGTGCCCTGTGGGCAGTGGTTCCTGTTCATCTCCTGCATCGTCGTCCATACCGTTGATGTCTTCGGAGTCGAGGTCGAGCATGTTGGTTAAGTCATCGACAGTGGCTACTAAGTGGGTGGTGGGTGGGCGGCGAATTTCTTCGTCATCCGCATCCCAATCCTGCCGGGCATAGTTCGGCCAGGATCCTCCTGACAAGGAGAGGGACCTTAATGTGTTCAGTATGTCGCCAAGGGGCGAGTGATGAAAAATATCCGCGGAGGTAAACTCCATGATCGGTGCCCAATCGGATTCAATAGGATCGGGCGCAGGCGGTTCGGAGTCCGTGGCCGGAGAAAGATCCGGCAGTTTAACAATACGGCTCTCGTGCAAGGTAAGGTCGATGTTCAGCTCAATCACCGCTGAGGGTAAGGCCTCCGTGGCGGGGTCCATCCACCCGTCCACGGACGGCGCAACTAGCTCTGAATTGAGGGTCGGAGCGGCTGCCGGTGCGATCTCCTGAACACTATTTGATGGTAGAGCTAAATCGTACTCATCGTGATCACGTATCGCACAAGGCAGAGGCTCGAATCCATCGAAGATCAAGTCTCTGCAGACATCGGCCGTGTAGTTTAAGCTTCCAAACCTGACCTGGCGGCCAGGGGCATAGTTTTCAATCTGCTCCAGATGGCCAAGTGAATTGGCCCGCAGTGCAAAGCCGCCGAACACAAAGATCTGTCTGGGGAGGAAAGTCTCACCCTAGACTGCATTGCTATCGATGATAGTAGGAGTCATCAAGCCTAACGGCGACGACACAGAGGAACTCTCAATAAAAGCACCAATGTCGGTGTCAAAACCGGCGGATCTCGGGTAGGGGGTCCCGAACTGTGCGTCTAAGGTGGATGGTAACAGGAGGCAGGGGACATGAAGTTCTACCCAGGTTCGGGCCCTCTTGATGGAGGTAAAACCCTACGTTCTGCTTGATTAATATTGATGATATGGGTAGTACAAGAGTAGATCTACCACGAGATCAGAGAGTCTAAACCCTAGAAGCTAGCCTATGGTATGATTGTATGTTGTTGTTCTATCCGACGGACTAAAACCCTCCGGTTTATATAGACACCGGAGAGGGTTAGGGTTACAAAAGGTCGGTTACAAAAGGAGGATATATCCATATCCGTACTTCCTAGCTTGCCTTCCACGCCAAGTAGAGTCCCATCCGGACAGGAGACAAAGTCTTCAATCTTGTATCTTCATAGTCCAACAGTCCGGACAAAGGATATAATCCGGCTGTCCGGAGACCCCCTAATCCAGGACTCCCTCAGCAAGCAAGTTGTTGCTCAAGTGAAAAATCCAAGTCTGGACCTAAGCCTGAAACTGAGTGCTTCTATTGCAAAGGGACTGGTCACTTGAAGCGGAACTACCCCAAGTATTTGGCGGATAAGAAGGATGGCAAAGTGAACAAAGGTATATTTGATATACAGATTATTGATGTATATTTTACTAGTGTTCGTAGCAACCCCTCGGTATTTGATACTGGTTCAGTTGCTAAGAGTAGTAACTCAAAACGGGAGTTGCAGAATGAACATAAACTAGTTAAGGGTGAAGTGACGATGTGTGTTGGAAATAGTTCCAAGATTGATATGATCATCATCGCTCACTCCCTATACTTTCGGGATTAGTGTTGAACCTAAATAAGTGTTATTTGGTGTTTGCATTGAGCATGAATATGATTTGATCATGTTTATTGCAATACAGTTATTCATTTAAGTTAGAGAACAATTGTTGTTCTGTTTACATGAATAAAACCTTCTATGGTCATACACACCAACGAAAATGATTTGTTGGATCTCGATCGTAGTGATACACATATTCATAATATTGAAGCCAAAAGATGCAAAGTTAATAATGATAGTGCAACTTATTTGTGGCACTGCAGTTTAAGTCATACTGGTGTAAAGCGCATGAAGAAAATCCATGTTGATGGGATTTTGGAATCACTTGATTATGAATTAGTTGATGCTTGCGAACCATGCCTCATGGGCAACATGACTAAGACTCCGTTCTCCGGAACAATCGAGCGAGCAACAGATTTGTTGGAAATCATACATACTGATGTATGTGGTCCGATGAATATTGAGGCTCGCGGCAGGTATCATTATTTTCTGATCTTCACAGATGATTTGAGCAGATATAAGTATATCTACTTGATGAAACACAAGTCTGAAATATTTGAAAAGTTCAAAGAATTTCAGAGTGAAGTGGAAAATCATCGTAACGAAAATAAAAGTTTCTACGATATGATCACAGAAGTAAAATATTTGAGTTACGAGTTTTGCCTTTAGTTTAAACAATGTGAAATAGTTTCACTACTCACGCCACCTGGAACACCACAGTGTAATGGTGTGTCCGAACGTCGTAACCGTACTTTATTAGATATGGTATGATCTATGATGTCTCTTACCGATTTAGCACTATCGTTTTGGGGTTATGCATTAGAGACAGCTACATTCACATTAAATAGGGCACCATCTAAATCCGTTGAGACGACACCATATGAACTATGGTTTGGCAAGAAACCTAAGCTATCGTTTCTTAAAGTTTGAGGTTGCAATGCTTATGTGAAAAAGTTTCAACCTGATAAGCTCAAACCCAAATCGGAGAAGTGCATCTTTATTGGATACCCAAAAGAAAATGTTGGGTACACCTTCTATCACAGATCCGAAGGCAAGATATTCATTGCTGAGAATGGATCCTTTCTAGAGAAGGAGTTTCTCTCGAAAGAAGTGAGTGGGAGGAAAGTAGAACTTGATGAGGTAACTGTACCTGCTCCCTTATTGGAAAGTATTTCATCACAGAAATCTGTTCATGTGACTACTACACCAATTAGTGAGGAAGCTAATGATGATGATCATGTAACTTCAGATCAAGTTACTACCGAACCTCGTAGGTAAACCAGAGTGAGATCCTGTAACACCCCGGATATGATTTTCCTAATATGTACTCCAACTCTTGCCGTTTCCGGCATTAAGTTATTTTATTTTCTCAGGTTCGGGTTTTTGTCTCCGTGTGTTGTTGTCGTTGTCATGCATCTCATATCATGTCATCATGTGCATTGCATTTGCATACGTGTTCATCTCATGCATCCAAGCATTTTCCCCGTTGTCCGTTTTGCATTCCGGCGCTCCGCTCTCCTCCGGTGGTCATTTCTACCTTTCTTTCGTGTGTGGGGATTAAACATTTCTGGATTGGACCGAGACTTGCCAAGCGGCCTTGGTTTACTACCGGTAGACCGCCTGTCAAGTTTCGTACCATTTGGACTTCATTTGATGCTCCAACAGTTAACCGAGGGACCGAAAAGGCCTCGTGTGTGTTGCAGCCCAACACCCCTCCATTTTGGCCCAAAACCCACCAAAACCCGCTCCATCATCTAGAGCGTTCTATCACGATCGCGTGGCCGAAAACCGCACCTCATTTGGACACTCCTAGCTCCCTCTACCTCTATATAAAGACCACCCTCCGAAATTCGCGGTTCCACTCTCCCTAACCCTAGATCCATTCCATCCGCCGCCACCGGACACGTCCGGACGGCGCCGGACGCGTCCGCCGCCTCCGCCGACCAACCCCGCGCTGCCACGTGGCGGGTACGCGCCCACATCACCGACTCCCGCGCCGCCGGCCCGCAGGCCCGTGCGGGGCCCTCCTGGCCCACGTCGCCCCGCCGCCGCCGCCCTCCTCTTGTCCGGTCACTCGAGGTGCCCGGCGCCGCCGCGTGCCATTGCTGGCCTCGCCGCTCCGGCGAGACACCGTCGCCCGCCGCCACCATTGCTCCGCCGCCCGACGCCCTCTTCGCCGGCGTCCCTCACCGCCGCCTCCTCCCGGCGACCCCGACCTCGCCTCCGGCCAGATCCGGCCGCGGGAGGGCCGGATCCGGCGACCCTGACCTCGCTGGCCGCCGTCTTCGTCTTCTCCGGCGAGATCCGCCACCGCCTCGTTTTGCGTGCCCGGGTCAACCCTAATCCGCGAGGTGGTGATTTTCTTCTAAGTCCCCGATTCCCAGATCCATATGCCCATGTTCATCATGTCGTAACTTTGCATCCGTAGCTCCGTTTTGGGCATATAGCATATCAAAATGTTCATCTCAGAGAGTACATCATTTCATCTCACTGCATCATTTTCATTTGAGTTCATCTTGATGCCCGAAATGCTGTTGGAAGAGTGCTATTTGAGATAATTGTCAGATCTGCTGCTCCATTTAGATATTTGTCATTTTTGCCATGATTATTGTGTGCATGATATGCCCCTGAGCTCTACATGTGTTTTGTTATATGTTTTTCCATCTTTCTAGTGCAACCCATGTATTTTTATGATGTGTGTGGTGACTAGCACAAGCTTGCAAAGTGGAGCATTCGTTAATGCTGATTTCAGGGACTTAGCAATTCCACTAAGTCCTTGATCTGTTTATCTCAATATGCCATATGTTCATGTTGTCCCTAGTGATCTGTGCCTATTTTGAGGATGATCAGTAAGGATGTTTTGTTAATCTTGTAGTGCTCTATCCATCCATGTCTTTGTTTGCAATTTTGGAGCACCCTAGCTTGAGTCAATCGAGCTCTACTTTTGTCATTTCGTGAAACTGGGCAGATTGTCTACTTGTTAGCGATTTTGCCGAGGATGTTGTAGTTGATCCGTGCATGCTATGTTATTGTTCTTGCCATGACTAGCTTGTATAATGTGCATTCTTGATGGGTGTATACTTAAATTGTCATGACTTGCTCTATAGTGAGTGCATCGAGCTCGTAAACATGCCTACTTGATATCTGATTTTGCATGCTCCAGTTTTTCACTAAGTCTGAGAACTGATTATGTTTTTGCCATGTTCACATGCTTGCAAATGTATTTTCTGATCCCTTTTGGCTCAAGGTCATTAAGGGACTTTTGTTAAGCTCTTAGAGTAGCTCCATGACATGCTTTACTTTGCCATGTTCAGGTCCTGTAGCATATAGTTTTCATGCCCCAAAGTGTGCTACCTGATCTGAAATTCCAGACAAGTGTTAATTTCACTAAGTCTGAAATCTGTTTACCAAATGCATTTTTGCCATGCTTGTTTGAACCTGTTAATGGATGAATTGGCCGTAGCTCAGTGTTCCTCTTTTGTTAAGCATCATGTATGGATCCCTGCCATGTATTTTGTGGTCATGTTTGAGTGTTGCAGCATGTTCATCTTGTTGCATTTAGATGGCTACGTGCTGTATATCGCAGACCGGTGCCATATTTGAATTGCTTGCCATTTCCAAACCGTAACTCCGATTTCGGCGTTCTTTATATCGTTTTCAAGAGGTTTCACCTCACCTTTCCAGTGGCACACTTGGATTTCCAAGTTGAGGCCAGGTTCATTCATTCTTTGTCAAATCTTGCATATGCATCGCATATCGCATCCCTCATAGCATACCATGTTTGCATCATTTTGTTTGAGCCTTGCACGTGGTTGATTGTGTCCTTGTTTCTTGTTTGTCTTGTTTGGGTAGAGCCGGGAGATGAGTTCGCTAACAAGGAGCCCGTTGAGTTTGCTTTCGAGGATCCAGTCAACTCTGACAACTGTGCATGCAAGATGATCATACCCTCAAAATCACTACTATCTTTGCTTTGCTAGATGCTCGCTCTTTTGCTATGCCTATGCTACGATGCCTACCACTTGCTTATCATGCCTCCCAAATTGCCATGTCAAACCTCTAACCCACCATGTCCTAGCAAACCGTTGATTGGCTATGTTACCGCTTTGCTCAGCCCCTCTTATAGCGTTGCTAGTTGCAGGTGAAGATTGGAGACCGTTCCTTGTTGGAACATTATTTACTTGTTGGGATATCATTATATTATCTTGTTATCTTAATGCATCTATATACTTGGTAAAGGGTGGAAGGCTCGGCCTCTCGCCTAGTGTTTTGTTCCACTCTTGCCGCCCTAGTTTCCGTCATATCGGTGTTATGTTCCCGGATTTTGCGTTCCTTACGTGGTTGGGTGATAATGGGAGCCCCTTGATAGTTCACCTTGATTAAAGCTTTTCCAGCAACGCCCAACCTTGGTTTTACCATTTGCCACCTAGCCTCTTTTTCCCTTGGGTTTCCGGAGCCCGAGGGTCATCTTATTTAAACCCCCCCGGGCCAGTGCTCCTCTGAGTGTTGGTCCGACCGAGTAGACTGCGGGGCCACCTCGGGGCAACTTGAGGGTTGGTTTTACTCGTAGGATGTCTCATCTGAGTGTGCCCTGAGAACGAGATATGTGCAGCTCCTATCGGGATTTGTCGGCACATTCGGGCGGTGTTGCTGGATTTGTTTTAACTTGTCGAAGTGTCTTGTAGAACCGGGATACCGAGTCTGATCGGAACGTCTCGGGAGAAGGTCTATTCCTTCGTTGACCATGAGAGCTTATCATGGGCTAAGTTGGGACTCCCCTATAGGGATTTGAACTTTCGAAAGCCGTGCCCGCGGTTATGGGCAGATGGGAATTTGTTAATGTCTGGTTGTAGATAACTTGAACCTTAACTTAATTAAAATGAATCAACTGTGTGAGTTACCGTGATGGTCTCTTCTCGGCGGAGTCCGGGAAGTGAACATGGTGTTGGAGTAATGCTTGCCGCAGGATGCTCTCTAGTTACTCGTTCACGCTTTGCCTCCTCTTCTCGCTCTCTTTTGCAAACAGGATAGCCACCATATATGCTAGTCGCTTGCTGCAGCTCCACATATTGTACCTTGCCTTACCTATAAGCTTAAATAGTTTTGATCGCGAGGGTGCGAGATTGCTGAGTCCCTGTGGCTCACAGATTACTTCCAAACCAGATGCAGGGCCTGATGACTCCGTTCCAGATGACGCGCTTGAGCTCAAGTGGGAGTTCGACGAGGACTCACGCCGTTACTATGTGTCTTTCCCTGATGATCAGTAGTGGTGCCCAGTTGGGGCGATCGGGACCGTATCGCATCTTGGGTTTATCTTTTCTTTTGGCGCCGTAGTCGGGCCATGAGTGTTTGGTTGATGTAATGCTATTTATGTACTTTGTTTGACGTGGCGAGTGTAAGCTAACTATGTATCTCCCCTTTTATTATCTATATTACATGGGATGTTGTGAAGATTGCCTAACTTGCGACATTGCTTTCAATGCGGTTATGCCTCTAAGTCGTGCCTCGACACGTGGGAGATATAGCCGCATCGAGGGCATTACAGATCCGCACCAGAGTGGTACGGTAATCCTGTTCTGGAGGTCATGTTACTTGACCATGATGAGCCTACAAACTATGAGGAAGCGATGATGAGCCCAAATTCTGCGAAATGGCTTGAGGCTATGAAATCTGAGATGATATCCATGTATGAGAACAAAGTATGGACTTTGATTGACTTGCCCAATGATCGGCGAGCCATTGAGATTAAATGGATCTTCAAGAGGAAGATGGACGCTGATAGTAGTGTTACTATCTACAAACCTAGAATTGTCGCAAAAGGTTTTCGACAAGTTCAAGGTGTTGACTACGATGAGAGTTTATCACTCGTATCTATGCTTAAGTCTGTCCAAATCATGTTAGCAATTGCCGCATTTTATGAAATCTGGCAAATGGATAAACAAAAACTGCATTCCTTAATGGATTTATTAAAGAAGAGTTGTATATGATGCAACTAGAAGGTTTTGTCAATCCTAAAGGTGCTAACAAAATATGCAAGCTCCAGCGATCCATCTATGGACTGGTGCAAGCATCTCGGAGTTGGAATATACACTTTGATAAGTTGATCAAAGGATATAGTATTATACAGACTTGCAGTGAAGCATGTATTTACAAGAAAGTGAGTGGGAGCAGTACATCATTTCTGATAAGTATATGTGAATGACATATTGTTGATCGGAAATAATGTAGAATTATTTTGCAAAGCATAAAGGAGTGTTTGAATGGAGTTTTTCAAAGAAAGACCTCGGTGAAGCTGCTTACATATTGAGCATCAAGATCTATAGAGATAGATCAAGACACTTGATAAGTTTTTTCAATGAGTACATACCTTGACAAGATTTTGAAGTAGTTCAAAATAGAACAGTCAAAGAAAGAGTTCTTGCCTGTGTTACAAGGTGTGAAATTGAGTAAGACTCAAAGCCCGACCACGGCAGAAGATAGAAAGAGAATGGAAGTCATTCCCTATGCCTTGGCCATAGGTTCTATAAAGTATGCCATGCTGTGTACCAGATCTATTGTATACCCTACACTGATTTTGGCAAGGGAGTACAATAGGGATCTAGGAGTAGATCACTGGAGAGCGGTCAGAATTATCCTTAGTGGAATAAAGATATGTTTCTCGATTATGGAGGTGACAAAAAGGTTTGCCGTGAAGGGTTACGTCGATGCAAGTTTTGACACTGATCCAGATGACTCAAAGTCTCAATCTGCATACATATTGAAAGTGGGAGCAATTAGCCAAAGTAGCTTAGTGCAGAGCATTGTTGACATAGAAATTTGCAAAATACTTACGGATCTGAATGTGGCAGAACCGTTGACTAAACTTCTCTCACAAGCAAAACATGATCACACCTTAGTACTCTTTGGGCGTTAGTCACATAGCGATGTGAACTAGATTATTGAATCTAGTAAACCCTTTGGGTGTTGGTCACATGACGATGTGAACTATGGGTGTTAATCACATGGTTATGTGAACTATTGATGTTAAATCACATGGCGATGTGAACTAGATTATTGACTCTAGTGCAAGTGGGAGACTGAAGGAAATATGCCCTAGAGGCAATAATAAAGTTATTATTTATTTCCTTATTTCATGATAAATGTTTATTATTCATGCTAGAATTGTACTAACTGGAAACATAATACATGTGTGAATACATAGACAAACAGAGTGTCACTAGTATGCCTCTACTTGACTAGCTCGTTGATCAAAGATGGTTATGTTTCCTAGCCATATACATGAGTTGTCATTTGATTAACGGGATCACATCATTAGGAGAATGATGTGATTGACTTGACCCATTCTGTTAGCTTAACACTTGATCGTTTAGTTTGTTGCTATTGTTTTCTTCATGACTTATACATGTTCCTATGACTATGAGATTATGCAACTCCCGTTTACCGGAGGAACACTTTGTGTGCTAACAAACGTCACAACGTAACTGGGTGATTATAAAGGTGCTCTACAGGTGTCTCCAAAGGTACTTGTTGGGTTGGCGTATTTCGAGATTAGGATTTGTCACTCCGATTGTCGGAGAGGTATCTTTGGGCCCTCTCGGTAATGCACATCACTTAAACCTTGCAAGCATTGCAACTAATGAGTTAGTTGCAGGATGATGTATTACGGAACGAGTAAAGAGACTTGCCGGTAACGAGATTGAACTAGGTATTGAGATACCGACGACCGAATCTCGGGCAAGTAACATACCGATGACAAAGGGAACAACGTATGTTGTTATGCGGTTTGACCGATGAAGATCTTCGTAGAATATGTGGGAGCCAATATGAGCATCCAGGTTCCGCTATTGGTTATTGGCCGGAGACGTGTCTCGGTCTTGTCTACATAGTTCTCGAACCCGTAGGGTCCGCACGCTTAAAGTTTCGGTGACGATTGTATTATGAGTTTATGTGATTTGATGTACCGAAGGTAGTTCGGAGTCCTGGATGAGATCCGGGACATGACGAGGAGTCTTGTAATGGTTGAGACATAAAGATCGACATATTGAACAACTATATTCGGACATCGAAAAGGTTCCGAGTGATTCAGGTATTTTCGGGGGTACCGAGGAGTTACGGGAATACGAGGAAGAAGTAATGGGCCTCATGGGCCAAGTGGTGGAAGAGAGGAGGCAGGGCGCGTGGCCCCCCTAGCCCAAACCGAATTGGACTAGGGGGCCGGCCCCCCTTTCCTCCTTTTCCTCCCTCTCCTTCCTTCTCCTTCTCCTCCTTCCTTTCCTCCTCCTAGTAGGAGTAGGAAAGGGAGTCCTACTCCTACTAGGAGGAGGACTCCTCCTCCTGGCACGCCCATAGAGGGCCGGCCGGCCTCCCCCTTGCTCCTTTATATACGGGGGTAGGGGCACCTCTAGACACACAAGTTGATATGTTGATCTCTCCCAGCCGTGTGCGGTGCCCCTCCACCATATTCCACCTTGGTCATATCGTAGCGGTGCTTAGGCGAAGCCCTGCATCGGTAGCAACATCATCACCGTCATCACGCCGTCCTGCTGACGGAACTCTCCCGTGAAGCTCTGCTGGATCGGAGTTCGCGGGACGTCATCGAGCTGAACGTGTGCTGAACTCGGAGGTGCCGTGCGTTCGGTACTTGGATCGGTCGGATCGTGAAGAAGTACGACTACATCAACCGCGTTGTGCTAACGCTTCCGCTTTCGGTCTATGAGGGTACATGGACAACACTCTCCCCTCTCGTTGCTATGCATCACCATGATCTTGCGTGTGCGTAGGAATTTTTTGAAATTACTACGTTCCCCAACATGTTAGTCACATGGCAATCTGAACTACGGGTGTTAATCACATGGTGATGTGAACTAGATTATTGACTCTAGTACAAGTGGGAGACTGATGGAAATATGCCCTAGAGGAAATAATAAAATGGTTATTATTATATTTCCTAATTCATGATAAAGGTTTACATTCATGCTAGAGTTGTATTGATTGGAAACTTAAATACATGTGTGGATACATAAACAAATGCTGTGTCCCTAGTGAGCCTCTACTAGACTAGCTCGTTCATCAAAGAAGGTTATGGTTTCCTAACCATACACATGAGTTTTCATTTGATAACGGTATCACATCATTAGGAGAATGATGTGATGGACAAGACCCAACCGTTAGCATAGCATATGATCATTCAGTTATTGCTACTGTTTTCTTAATGTCAAATACATATTTCTTAGACCATGAGATCATGCAACTCCCGGATACCGGAGGAATACCTTGTGTGCTATCAAACGTCACAATATAACTATGTGATTATAAAGATGCCCTATAGGTATCTCCGAAGGTGTCTGTTGATTTGGCGTGAATCGAGATTGGGATTTGTCACTCTGTGTAACAGAGAGGTATCTCTGGGCCCTCTCGGTAGTACAATATCACAAGAAGCTTGCAAGCAAAGTGACTAAGGAGTTAGTTACAAGATGATGTATTACGGAACGAGTAAAGAGACTTGCCGGTAACAAGATTGAACTAGGTATAGAGATACCGACGATCGAATCTCGGGTAAGTAAGATACCGACAGACAAAGGGAATTACGTATGTTGTCATAAAGGTTCAACCGATAAAAGATCTTTGTGGAATATGTAGGAATCAATATGGTCATACAGGTCCCACTATTGGTCATTGACCGGAGAGGTGTCTCGGTCATGAATACATATATAATTCCCGAACCCGCAGGGTCGCACGCTTAACGTTCGTTGACGCTAGAGTAGTATTTGGGATATTTGATAAGTGGTAACCAAATATTGTTCGGAGTCCTGGATGATATCCGAGACATCACGAGGAGTCTCGGAATGGTCGAGAGGTAAAGATTTATATATGGTAAGTCATATTTTGGGTTCCGAAAAAAGGTGCAGTTTTTTCGGTATTGTACCGGGAAGCTTCCAAAAGGTTCTAAAGGGGTCCGGAAGTCCACAAGTGGGTCCACCATGACCCAAGGTCTAGCATGGGCTACAGGGAGGCGCCCTGGCCTTATTGGGCTAGGCGCACCAAGTCCTCGAAAGCCCATGTGGCTAGGGAAGGCAAAAAAGGAAGGACTCCTAGTAAGAATAGGATTGGACTTGGAGTCCAAGTCCTCTCCCCCTTAGCTGCGCCCTATGGCTTGGGGGGGCTGTTTCCCATGCCCCTCCACCTATATATAGAGGGGAGGGGTGCCCCAAGAGGACACACCAAGCCCTTGGCGCCCCTCTCTCTCCCGTTACTCTGTAGTTCCATCGCCTCATCCCGACAACGCTTAGCGAAGCGCTGTCAGTGCTCCACCACCACCATCACCACCAAGCCATCGTGTTGGTTGTGATCCCATCTACTTCTCCTCTTATGCTTGGCGAATCAAGAAGGAGGATACTTCATCGAGCCGCACGTGTGCTAAACTCGGAGGTGCCATCCGTTCAGCACTAGATCGGTTGGATCGTGATCGGATCACGAAGAGTGCGACTACATCAACCGCGTTGATAAATGCTTCCGATTAGTGATCTACAAGGGTATGTAGATGCTCCCCCCTCTGATAGCTATGCATATCCATGGATAGATCTTGCATGTGCATATAATTTTTTTGTTTTCCATGCAACGTTCCCCAACAATTATATACCTCATAGGAGAAATCATGCTTGTGTGCATAGCTTCCAATGAATATTTGCAGGCTTCAGTTTTAGGCTGCTACCTCCCAAGTTAGTTTTACAACAGAGAAGCTACTACCTGTAATGAGTCTATTTAAACACTGTAACAACTACCTTGCAAATAAAAAAGGTGGGAGATGCTTCATATGAGTTGATAAGAGTAGAGATGCAAACATTGCAATCAACATTAACAACTCAGATAGAAAACACATGATGGGTAATTTTATCCATTAGCACTAAAGAAGTGCAGACTTGTCCTAGTTAGCAATCATTTATCATTTGCATAGCTTCGAGCCACTTTATCTTTGTTGCAGAAACCAGGATATAACATGCTTCACAAGAAAGCTTAATGCAGAGAAAAAGAGCAATACCAAAGTGCAATACGAAGATACATGAACCTTCAAATAATAAATGAGATTGTTCCATTGATACACACGATCATAATAACACTCGCACCAAGATGGAAGTAAGGAGGAGCAAAATCCAACAGCAGAAGCACCATTGTGAGAAAAATTACTGCAGTAGCCTACTACTAGTATTAACTCCAAACAAATGTTTAAGCAACCTAGTAAACTCGGATCCGGTAAGTGATACGTCTCCAACGTATCTATAATTTTTGATTGCTCCATGCTATATTAACTACTATTTTGAATGTTTATGGGCTTTATTATACACTTTTATATCATTTTTGGGACTAACCTATTAACCTAGAGCCCAGTGCCAGTTTCTATTTTTACCCTGTTTTAGGGTTTCGAAGAAAAGGAAATTCAAACAGAGTCCAATTGACCTGAAACTTCATGGAACTCATTTTTGGAAGAAAAGAAGCCCAGAAGACTTGGAGTGCTCGTAGGGGGGTTTGCGAGGAGGTCATGAGGCAGGGGGCGCGCCCACCCCCCTGGGCGCGCCCTCCACCCTCGTGAGCCCCTCGTGCCCCCCCTGACGTACTTCTTTCGCCTATATATCTCCATATACCCTAAAAACATCCGTGAGCATAGTAGATTGGGAGTTCCGCCCCCAGAAGCCTCCGTAGCCACCGAAAACCAATCTAGACCCATTCCGGCACCGTGCCGGAGGGGGCAATCCTTCCCCGGTAGCCATCTTCATCATCCCGGTGCTCTTCATGACGAGGAGGGAGTAGTTCACCCTCGGGGCTGAGGGTATGTACCAGTAGCTATGTGTTTGATCTCTCTCTCTCTCTCGTGTTCTTGATTTGGCACGATCTTGATGTATCGCGAGCTTTGCTATTATAGTTGGATCCTATGTTTCTCCTCCCCCTCTTCTCTCTTGTAATGAATTGAGTTTCCCCTTTGAAGTAATCTTATCGGATTGAGTCTATAAAGATTTGAGAACACTTGATGTATGTCTTGCGTGGGATACCCGTGGTGACAATGGGGTATTCACTTGATGTATGTTTTGGTGATCAACTTACGGGTTCCGCCCATGAACCTATGCATAGGGGTTGGCACACGTTTTCGTCGTGATTCTCCGGTATAAACTTTGGGGCACTCTTTGAGGTCCTTTGTGTTGGTTGAATAGATGAACCTGAGATTGTGTGATGCATATCGTATAATCATACCCACGGATACTTGAGGTGACATTGGAGTATCTAGGTGACATTAGGGTTTTGGTTGATTTGTGTCTCAAGGTGTTATTCTAGTACGAACTCTAGGGCTGTTTGTGACACTTATAGGAATGGCCCAACGGATTGATTGGAAAGAATAACTTTGAGGTGGTTTCGTACCCTACCATAATCTCTTCGTTTGTTCTCCGCTATTAGTGACTTTGGAGTGACTCTTTGTTGCATGTTGAGGGATAGTTATGTGATCCAATTATGTTAGTATTGTCGAGGGAACTTGCACTAGCGAAAGTATGAACCCTAGGCCCTATTTCCTATCATTGCAATACCGTTTATGCTCACTTTTATCATTTGTTACCTTGCTGTTTTTATAATTTCAGATTACAAATACCTTTATCTACTATCCATATTGCACTTGTATCACCATCTCTTCGCCGAACTAGTGCACATATACAATTTATCATTGTATTGGGTGTGTTGGGGACACAAGAGACTCTTTGTTATTTGGTAGCAGGGTTGCTTGAGAGAGACCATCTTCATCCTACGCCTCCTACGGATTGATAAACCTTAGGTCATCCACTTGAGGGAAATTTGCTACTGTCCTACAAACCTCTGCACTTGGAGGCCCAACAACGTCTACAAGAAGAAGGTTGTGTAGTAGACATCAAGCTCTTTTCTTGCGCCGTTGCCGGGGAGGTGAGAGCTTGAAGGTATATCTTTAGATCTTGCAATCGAGTCTTTTAGTTTCTTGTTTTAGCACTAGTGTAGTTTATAAAAGAAAACTACAAAAATATGGAATTGAGTTTGCCTCATATGCTTCATCTTTTTAATATCTTTCGTGAGTATGATGGAAAGGAAAATTGTGCCAAAGTGTTAGAAGAAGAATGCATTAAAATTTTTGGCACTAAATCTTTGAATGATGAGCATGATTGCAATGTTGTTAGTATGAATTCTTTGAATATCCATGATGCTAATGATATGCAAAGCCACAAGCTTGGGGATGCTACGTTTAGTGAAGATGATATTTTTTGCCCCCCAAGTTTTGATGAGCAAATTTATTATGATGAAAGCATGCCTCCTATTTATGATGATTATATTGATGAAAGTGGATTTGGAGAGGTCATGACTTTATTTTGTGATGAATCCACTATTCCGGAAGAGGTTCCAATTGATTATGAGAACAAAGTTGCTATCTATGATGATTATTGTGATGAATTGTATGCTATAAACAATAATGATATCCATAAAACTTGTCATCATGATTTTAGTTTTCAATTGGATTATGCCTCACATGATAATTATTTTGTTGAGTTTGCTCCCACTATTATTCATGAGAAGAATTTTGCTTGTGTGGAGAGTAATAAAATTTCTATGCTTGTAGATCATGAAAAGAATGCTTTAGGTGCTGGTTATATTGTTGAATTCATTCATGATGCTACTGAAAATTATTATGAGGGAGGAACATATGCTTGTAGGAATTGCAATAATATCAAGTTTCCTCTCTATGTGCTTAAAATTTTGAAGTTATGCTTGTTTTACCTTCCTATGCAAGTTGATTCTTGTTCCCATAAGTTGTTTTCTCACAAAATCCCTATGGATAGGAAGTGGGTTAGACTTAAATGTGCTAGTCATATTCTTCATGATGCTCTCTTTATGTTTCAGTTCTTATTTTTTTATGTGAGCATCATTGACATCATCATGCCTAGCTAGGGGCGTTAAACGATAGCGCTTGTTGGGAGGCAACCCAATTTTATTTTTGTTCCTTGCTTTTTGTTCCTGTTTAGTAATAAATAATTCATCTAGACTCTGTTTAGATGTGGTTTTATGCTTTTAATTAGTGTTTGTGCCAAGTAGAACCTTTGGGAAGACTTGGGTGAAGTCTCTATGATCATGCTGTAAAAAACAGAAACTTTAGCGCTCACGAGAATTGCTGCCATTTTTATTTGGAGAGTGATATTTAGTTAATTATTTTTGAAGATGATTAAAATATAAATTTCTCAGGTCCAGAAACTTATTTGAGAATTTTATGAGTTGCATAAGTATACTTTTGATCCAGATTACTACAGACTGTTCTGTTTTTGACAGATTCTGTTTTTCGTGTGTTGTTTGCTTATTTTGATGAATCTATGGCTAGTAAAAGAGTTTATAAACCATAGAGAAGTTGTAATACAGTATGTTTAACACCAATATAAATAAATAATGAGTTCATTACAGCACCTTGAAGTGGTCTTTTGTTTTCTTATACTAACGGAGCTTACGAGTTTTCTGTTAAGTTTTGTGTTGTGAAGTTTTCAAGTTTTGGGCAAGGATTCGATGGACTATGGAATAAGGATTGGAAAGAGCCTAAGATTGGGGATGTCCAAGGCACCCCAAGGTAATATTCAAGGACAACCAAGAGCCTAAGCTTGGGGATGCCCCGGAAGGCATCCCCTCTTTCCTCTTCGTTCATCGGTAACTTTACTTGGAGCTATATTTTTATTCTCCACATGATATGTGTTTTGCTTGGAGCGTCAATTTATTTTGTTAGGATTTGCATGCTGTTATTTAGAACAATGTTTTGCATCCTTTATTTCAATAAAAGTGGCATTGATAGCCCTTACTATGCCTATGTTACAAGTATACATGTTGCTGTTTGAAAACAGAAAGTTTACCGCTGTTGCAATAATTCCCTAGAAAAGTCAGAATGTGATAAAATGTTGAAACCTTTTGCATATTAAGCTCTGATAAATTTACTACAGTGGGAATTTTATTTCTTAATTTGTGGAGTTAGGGAAGTATAGATGTTGCTGCATTCTTTACAGACTATCCTGTTTATGCAGATTGTTGTTATGTTTGCATTGTTTGCATATGTTTGCTTCTTTAATGATTCTATTTGAGGATAGGACTATTAAATATGTAGAGGACTTTAGTATGCAATGTTGAATAATAATTTTAGTGATTTGCTACAGTAGAGTATGATAAGGTTTTGGCAATGGTTTATACTAACTTATCTCACGAGTCCTTGTTGAGTTTTGTGTGGATGAAGCTTTTGAGATTTAGGGAGACCGTGATATGAGAGGAATTAAGGAGACACAAAAGCTCAATCTTGGGGATGCCCAAGGCACCCAAAGATAATATTTCAAGAAGTCTCAAGCGTCTAAGCTTGGGGATGCCCCGGTTGGCATCCCACCTTTCTTCTTCAACAACTATCGGTTAGTATCGGTTAATCCTAAGTTTTTCCTTCTTCACATGATGTTTGCTATTCTTAGAATGTCATTTTATTTTGCTTTGCTTGCTGTTTGAATAGAATACCAAGATCTGAAATTATTAAATGTTAGAGAGTCTTCACATAGTTGCATAATTATTCGACTACTCATTGATCTTTACTTATATCTTTCGAAGTAGTTTGTCGTTTGCTCTAGTGCTTCACTTATATCTTTTTAGAGCATGGTGGTAGTTTTATTTTATAGAAATAGATGCACTCTCATGCTTCACTTATATTATTTTGAGAGTCTTAAATAGCATGGTAATTTGCTTAAAATCCTAATATGCTAGGTATACAAGATTAATAATAAAATTCTCTTGTGAGTGTTTTGAATACTAAGAGAAGTTTGATGCTTGATGATTGTTTTGAGATATGGAGGTAATAATATCAAAGTCATGCTAGTTGAGTAGTTGTGAAATTGAGAAATACTTGTGTTGAAGTTTGCAAGTCCCGTAGCATGCACGTATGGTAAACGTTGTGTAACAAATTTGAAACATGAGGTGTTATTCGATTGTCCTCCTTATGAGTGGCGGCCGGGGACGAGCGATGGTCTTTTCCTACCAATCTATCCCCCTAGGAGCACGCACGTAGTACCGAGGTTTTTGATGACTTGTAGATTTTTGCAATAAGTATGTGAGTTCTTTATGACTAATGTTGAGTCCATGGATTATACGCACTCTCACCCTTCCATCCTTGCTAGCCTCTTTGGTACCGTGCATTGCCCTTTCTCACATTGAGAGTTGGCGCAAACTTCGCTGGTGCATCCAAACCCCATGATATGATACGCTCTTTCACACATAAACCTCCTTATATCTTCCTCAAAACAGCCACCATACCTACCTATTATGGCATTTCCATAGCCATTCCGAGATATATTGCCATGCAACTTTCCATCATTCCGTCCATCATGACACATTCATCATTGTCATATTGGTTAGCATGATCATGTAGTTGACATAGTATTTGTGGCAAAGCCACCGTTCATAATTCTTTCATACATGTCACTCTTGGTTCATTGCATATCCCGGTACACCGCCGGAGGCATTCATATAGAGTCATCCATGTTCTAGTATCGAGTTGTAATCATTGAGTTGTAAATAAATAGAAGTGTGATGATCATCATTATTAGAGCATTGTCCCAAGTGAGGAATAAATAAAAAAAGAGAAGGCCCAAAAAAAGAGAAAGGCCATAAAAAAGAGAAGGCCCCAAAAAAGAGAAAGGCCATAAAAAAGAGAAGGCCCCCAAAAAAGAGAAAGGCCATAAAGAAAGAAAAGGCCCAAAAAATGAGAGAAAAAGAGAGAAGGGACAATGTTACTATCCTTTACCACACTTGTGCTTCAAAGTAGCACCATAATCTTCATGATAGAGAGTCTCTTGTTTTGTCACTTTCATATACTAGTGGGAATTTTTCATTATAGAACTTGGCTTGTATATTCCAACAATGGGCCTCCTCAAGTGCCCTAGGTCTTCCTGAGCAAGCAAGTTGGATGCACACCCACTAGTTTCTTTTGTTGAGCTTTCATACATTTATAGCTCTAGTGCATCCGTTGCATGGCAATCCCTACTCCTTGCATTAACATCAATCGGTGGGCATCTCCATAGCCCATTGATTAGCCTCGTTGATGTGAGACTTTCTCCTTTTTGTCTTCTCCACATAACCCCCCTCATTATATTCTATTCCACCCATAGTGCTATATCCATGGCTCGCGCTCATGTATTGCGTGAAGGTTTATGAGTTTGATATTGCTAAAGTATGAAACAATTGCTTGGCTTGTCATCGGGGTTGTGCATGATGAGAGCATTCTTGTGTGACAAAAATGTTGCATGACTAAACTATATGATTTTGTAGGGATGAACTTTCTTTGGCCATGTTATTTTGAGAAGACATAATTGCTTAATTAGTATGCTTGAAGTATTATCATTTTTATGTCAATATGAACTTTTGTCTTGAATCTTATGGATCTGAATATTCATACCACAATTAAGAAGAATCACATTGAAATTATGCCAAGTAGCACTCCGCATCAAAAATTCTGTTTTTATCATTTACCTACTCGAGGACGAGCAGGAATTAAGCTTGGGGATGCTGATACGTCTCCAACGTATCTATAATTTTTGATTGCTCCATGCTATATTATCTACTGTTTTGAATGTTTATGGGCTTTATTATACACTTTGATATCATTTTTGGGACTAACCTATTAACCCAGAGCCCAGTGCAAGTTTCTGTTTTTACCCTGTTTTAGGGTTTCAAAGAAAAGGAAATTCAAACGGAGTCCAATTGACCTGAAACTTCACGGAACTCATTTTTGGAAGGAAAGAAGCCCAGAAGACTTGGAGTGCACGTCGGGGGATCTGCGAGGAGGTCACGAGGTAGGGGGGCGTGCCCACCCCCTGGGCGCGCCCTCCACCCTCGTGAGCCCCTCATGGCCCCCCTGACGTACTTCTTCCGCCTATATATCTCCATATACCCTAAAAACATCCGTGAGAACAATAGATGGGGAGTTCCACTGCCAGAAGCCTCCGTAGCCACTGAAAACCAATCTAGACCCGTTCCGGCACCCTGCCGGAGGGGGCAATCCTTCCCCAGTGGCCATCTACATCATCCCGGTGCTCTCCATGATGAGGAGGGATTAGTTCACCCTCGGGGCTGAGGGTATGTACCAGTAGCTATGTGTTTGATCTCTCTCTCTCTCTCTCGTGTTCTTGATTTGGCATGATCTTCATGTATCGCGAGCTTTGCTATTATAGTTGGATCCTATGTTTCTCCTCCCCCTCTTCTCTCTTGTAAAGAATTGAGTTTCCCCTTTGAAGTAATCTTATCGGATTGAGTCTTTAAAGATTTGAGAACACTTGATGTATGTCTTGCGTGGGATACCCGTGGTGACAATGGGGTATTCTATTGATCCACTTGATGTATGTTTTGGTGATCAACTTGCGGGTTCCGCCCATGAACCTATGCATAGGGGTTATCACACATTTTCGTCGTGATTCTCCGGTAGAAACTTTGGGGCACTCTTTGAGGTCCTTTGTGTTGGTTGAATAGATGAATCTGAGATTGTGTGATGCATATCATATAATCATACCCACGGATACTTGAGGTGACATTGGAGTATCTAGGTGACATTAGGGTTTTGGTTGATTTGTGTCTTAAGGTGTTATTCTAGTACGAACTCTAGGGCTGTTTGTGACACTTATAGGAATGGCCCAACAGATTGATTGGAAAGAATAACTTTGAGGTGGTTTCGTACCCTACCATAATCTCTTCGTTTGTTCTCCGCTATTAGTGACTTTGGAGTGACTCTTTGTTGCATGTTGAGGGATAGTTATGTGATCCAATTATGTTAGTATTGTTGAGGGAACTTGCACTAGCGAAAGTATGAACCCTAGGCCCTATTTCCTATCATTGCAGTACCGTTAACGCTCACTTTTATCATTTGTTACCTTGCTGTTTTTATAATTTCAGATTACAAATACCTTTATCTACTATCCATATTGCACTTGCATCACCATCTCTTCGCCGAACTAGTGCACATATACAATTTACCATTGTATTGGGTGTGTTGGGGACACAAGAGACTCTTTGTTATTTGGTAGCATGGTTGCTTGAGAGAGACCATCTTCATCCTACGCCTCCTACGGATTGATAAACCTTAGGTCATCCACTTGAGGGAAATTTGCTACTGTCCTACAAACCTCTGCACTTGGAGGCCCAACAACGTCTACAAGAAGAAGGTTGTGTAGTAGACATCAGTAAGCCCTCTCTAAAAAACATGATTTCAACTTGTTCAGCTAGATCTATATTCAATATATAGGTGCATATGTGACTGAAGCAATATCAGAAAGTACCTAGAGGATGGATTCATTTCCTCGATCGTGGTAGGGGCAGTGATACGTCTCCAATGTATCTATTTGATTGTTTCATGCTATTATATTATCACTTTTATATGCTTTATATGCCATTTTATATTATTTTTTGGGACTAGCCTATTAACTTAGAGCCCAGTACCAGCTCCTATATTTGGTGTTTTCTTTGTTTCACACAAAAACCATACCAAACGAAGTCCAAACACGATGAAACTTTACGGTGATTTTTTTGGACTATGAGAGACCCTAGAAGCTTCGAGGAGAGACCAATAGATGCATGAGGGAGCGACAAGCTTGCCCAACGCGCCCCTAAAGGGCAGCGTCAGCACTTGTGGGGCTCATGTGGCTCCGTTTGACCTAATCTCTGGCCTATAAATTCCTAATATTCCAAAACCACCAGAGCGAGACCCGAAACAATTCTTCCACCCCCGCAAGCCTCTGTTCTTCCGCGATCCCATCTAGAGGCCTCCGCCGGTACTCTGCCAAAGGGGGTAACCATTGGGGAGGCAATCTTTATAAACCTTGTTGTCTCCATGATGATGTGTGAGTAGTTCCCACATGACCTACGGGTCCATAACAAAATCTAGATGTATCTCTCTCTCTCTCTCTCTCTCTCTCTCTCGATCTTCAATACAATGATCTCATCTGAGATCAACCTGATGTAAACCTTTGTGGTGCATTTGTTGGGATCTGATGAATTGTTTATGATTAGACTGTTTAGTGGAAGTATTTGAATCTCTTTGAAGTTTCTTTAATGTGTGATTTCTAACCTATGAGTTTTCTTTAGCCAAGTTAATGATTAGATCTTCATAGGGAGTGGTGCATAGTAGTAGGTTCAATCTTGCGGTGTCCTTATTCTGTGACAAGAGGAGTTGCAAGGCACGTATTGTATTGTTGCTACTAAGGATAAAACGATGTGGTTTGAACATATTGCATGATTCATCTTGCTTAAAGAATTACTCTATTTGTGATCAACTTAATACTTTGAGATGCATGGTAGATTGCTGTCTCAGGGTGGAGTAATAGTAGGAGGCATCACTAAGTTTAACGGTCTACTTGTCACAGACATATATAATGCCTATATATTAATTATGCCATGGATGATCATCATAATTATGTGCTTTTCTATTAATTGCCCAACAATAATTTGTTTACCCACCGGTGCTATTATGAGAGATATGCCTCTAGTGAATGCTATGGTCTCCGGGTCCATTCACATCTATATTAAAGTAATATTTATAATTTCTCATTGTTTCTATTTACCTTTTATCTTTATTATATCTATCACCACCAGATTTATACTTGCAATCCGCAAGGACAAGGTGAGTGACACCCCCTTGCCTTGTTGGGGTGCAAGCATTTATTTGTGTGTGTGTGTGCAGGTATTGTTAAAGTTGTCTAAGTGGCGTCTCCTATTGGTTTGATAAACCTTGACTCTTAACTGAGGGAAATACTATCTGGTACTATACTACATCACCCTTCCTCTTTGGGGAATCCCAACACTATCACAAGTAGCGAAAGAATTTCTGGCGCCGTTGTCGGGGAGGCTTCACCGGAGAAACCAGGTGCCTTCGCACAAACTTATCATTTGTTTGTTCTTATCTTCTTTGCCTTTTACTTTTAGTTTCCTTTTACAAAAAAACAAAATACCAAAAATATTTGTGTTAACATATTTTTTTTGAATCGCTATATGGTGTCTTCTTTTGAGGAAGTCCTTGTGGAGACTTCTAGTGACAGTTCTAGCATTACTCATGTGGAATCACCTAAAGAGCTACTCATGAAAATGAGCCCTGTGCTATTGAATCCCCTTCAACTTGGAAAACAAAAAAAAGTTTGGGTAGTGGAAATATTATTGAAAAGAGTGTTGTCCAAGAATTCTTTACAAGCCAGGAAGCTATGCCATCAAGTGGGGGATCTTTTCTTAGAATAAAAATATATTTATTTAGATACCATTGCTATGCTTGAGCTTAAACTTGAAAGAAAATTTGTTCATACTCATCCCACTTTGCAATGAAGTTTTTTTGAAGTCCATATTATTAATGATCCTTGGGTAAAAGTTTGCTACTATTATCCTTATGAATGAATTTGACTTCATAATTCAAGAAGCTAGAGACATCTTTGATTTTTATGACATGAATTATGAATGCCCTTTGATAGATGAAATTCTCCATGATCAAGATTTTATGTAGATTTGCATCTGAAGATCATCATGCTTTCGAGGACAATGCTAGGAAAAGAGTTCCAAATTTGGATTTGATCCAACACTTATTTAGTAGCACTAATAATCAATATGATTGGATTGTTAGAGCGAATCATCAAGGATTTAATGAGGAGTGCTTTAAAAATTCTAGAATTCTCATAGATGATGAATTTATGGTTACTTATGAAGGGTCCCATGATGACCCGATTCCACAAAAGATTGAGCTTATCGATGTTAAAATTACTGAGAATAGTCCCTCACATAATTTGAGTTCTCCAACTAGAAAATCTTTTGCTGAAAAAGGGAACTTTTAAGGAATGCTTATGATGATATTATTTACAAGGGAATGATGAAAGCTGATGATACGTGATAATATGCATTATGCCTAGCTAGGGGCATTAACAATAGCGCTTGTTGGGAGGCAACCCAATAGTTAACATTATTTTACTTTATGTTCTTGTGTATAAACATGATTATTGCTATTGTAGTACTTATGTTTGTATCTTTTATTTTGATGTTTGTGCTAAGCAAAGCCTTTGGGATAGTCTGGATGGTTGTTGATTTGATCCTGTGCATAAACAGAAAGTTTTGCGTCCTGTATTTGAATATTCTATTGTACTGGAATGTGATAAATTCTTGAAATATTTACAAAGTATTTGGTTACAAATTGTCTAAGTTATCCTAATCTTTCAGAATTTTTAGAGTTTCAGAAGTATGACTAGAAAGTCCATCTTATGTGTTGTTCTGTTTTTGTTAGATTCTGTTTTTATTGCAGAGTGTGCTTATTTTGATGTTTGTATGGATTGTATCGGGTGTATAAGCCATAGAGATGATGGAATACAGTAGGTATTACGTAAGAACAATTATGAATCTTGTCATAGCAGTACCAAAGTGAATGATTATTATTTATCATACTAACCCATCTCACGAGTCTTGTTAAGTTTTGTGTGGCCGAAGTTTCTAAGTGTTGGGTGAGATGACGATGGAAAGAGAATAAGGAGCGGCAAGTGTTGGAAATATACCCTAGAGGCAATAACAAATTGGGTATTATCATATTTCCCATTCATGATAAATGTTTATTATTCATGCTAGAATTGTATTGACCGAAAACTTAAATACATGTGTGAATACATAAACTACACCATGTCCCTAGTAAGCCTCTAAGTAGACTAGCCCGTTGATCAAAGATGGTTAAGGTTTCCTAACCATAGACATGAGTTGTCATTTGATAACGGGATCACATCATTAGGAGAATGATGTGATGGACAGACCCAACCGTAAGCTTAGTATCAGATCATTTAATTATTTGGTACAACTTTCTTCATGTCAAATATCAGTTACTTAGACCATCAAATCATGCCACTCCCGGACACCGAAGGAATACTTACTATGCTATCAAACTTCACTTCATAACTGGGTGATCATAAAGGTGCTCTACATGTATCTCTGAAGGTGTCTGTTGAGTTGCATGGATCGAGACTGGGAGCTGTCACTCCATATGGTGGAGAGATATCTCCGGGCCATCTCGGCAATACAATATCATAAGAAGCTTCATGTGACTAATGAGTTTAGTCACAAGATCTTGTATTACGGAACGAGTAAAGACTTGCCGATAACGAGATTGAACTATGTATGGAGATACTGACAATCGAATCTCGGGCAAGTGACATATCACCGAACAAAGGGAATTGCATACGGGATTGATTGAATCCTTGACATCATGGTTCAATCGATAAATATCTTTGTTGAATATGTAGGAATTAATATGGGCATCCGGGTCCCGCTATTGGTTATTGCCAGAGTGGAGTCTCGATCGTGTTTGCATGTTCCAAACCCGTAGGGTCGCACACTTAACGTTCGGTAGCGCTTGGGTAGTATTGAGATGTTAATAGCGGAAAGTCCGAAGGTTGTTTTGACTCTTGGATGGGATCTGGGATATCACGAGGAGCTACAGAATGGTCCAGAGGTAAAGATTCATATATGGGAAGTAATGTTTTGGCCACCGGAAAAGTTCGGGGCATACCAGCAAGTGTACAGGAGGCACCGAAGGGGTCTGGGGGTCCACCAGCCCCGGGGACTCACATGGGCTGTAGGGGGGCGCCCTGGCCTAGATGGGCCAGGCGCACCAGGCCCCCACCAGGCCCATGCGCCTAGGGAGGGCAAACACTAGGGGTGGGAGGCGTCCCCCTTGGCTTGGGGGCCAAGCCACCCCCTAGGGCCACCGCCCCTCACTTGGAGGAGGGGCTAGGGTCGCCACCCTGATTTCTTGTATCTGCGTTGGTAATTCCCCGAAGAGGAGAGGATGATGCAATACAACAACGGTAAGTTTTTCCCTCAGTTATGAACCAAGGTTATCAATCCAGTAGGAGAACCAATCAACACTATGTAAACAACACCTGCACAGAAACAAACAAATACTTGCAACCCAACGCGTAAGAGGGGTTGTCAATCCCTCCTCAGTATTGAGATAGATTAAATTGTATGAGATTGGATATATAGATCTAGCAAAAACACAAAATAAAATAAGTAAAGAAAAAGTACAGCAAGGTATTTTTGGATTTTTGGATTAATAGATCTGAAAATAAGATGATAGGAAATAGATCCGGGGGCCGTAGATTCAACTAGAGGCTTCTCTTGAGAAACTAGCATACGGTGGGTAAACAAATTACTATTGAGCAATTGATAGAAGAGCAAATAATTATGATGATATCTAAGGCAATGATCATGTATATAGGCATCATGTCCAAGATTAGTAGACCAACTATTACTCCACACATCGACCGCTGTCCAGCATGCATCTAGTGTATTAAGTTCATGGAAAATGGAGTAATGCAATAAGAACGATGCCATGTAGAGAAGATCTATTCATGTAGGAATAGACACCATCTTTTTATCCTTAATGGAAATGATACATGCATCATGTCTCCCTCTGTCACTGATATTGAGCACCGCAAGATCGAACCCATCACAAAGCACCTCTTCCCATGGCAAGAAAAATCAATCTAGTTGGCCAAGCCAAACCAATGTTTTGGAGAAGAAGTACGAGGCTATAACAATCATGCATAAGATATTCAACAAAGACTCAAATAATATTCATGGATAGAACTAATCATAAACTCACAATTCATCGGATCCCAACAAACACACCGCAAAAAGTCTAATCAAATAGATCTCCAAGAACATCGAGGAGAACATTGTATTGAATATCAAAAAGAGAGAAGAAGCCATCTAGACCTACGAACCCATAGGTCTGTGGTGAATTACTCACGCATCATCGGAGGCGCAAGGGTGATGATGAAGAACCCCTCCGTGATCGTTGACCTCTCCTGCAGAGTGCCGGAGAAGGCCTCTATATTGGATCTCATGGTTCTGGAACTTGCGGCGGCTGGAATTGTGTTTCATCGACTCCCCTAGGGTTTGGGGGATTTTAGAGTATTTATAGATCTAACAGTCGGTGGAGAAGCCTCACGTGGGCCCCACTACCCACCAGGGCGCGCCTGGGCCTTCTGGCGCGCCTTGGTGCCTAGTGGACCCCATGGGCATCCTCTGGTGCACTTCTTTGGCTCCCTGGGTGTTTTCTGTCCAGAAAAAATCTCCAAAAAGTTTCGTGGCATTTGGACTTCGTTTGGTATTGATATTCTGCAAAGTAAAAAACAAGCAGAAAGCAGGAACTGACACTGGGCACTATGCCAATAGGTTAGTCCCAAAAAATGATATAGAGTTTCTAGTAAATGAGTATAAAACATCCAAGAATGATACTTTAATAGCATGGAACAATAAAAAATTATTGATATGTTGGATACGTATCACGCCCCCTCCCCTCACCCCTATATATAGTGGGGAGGTGGGAGGACATCCGCACGCCTCCACCCTTGCCCTCCGTCGCTCCCAACTCCTCCCACCTTTCCTCCGGTACGCGCTTAGCGAAGCCCTGCCGGAATTCCGCTTCTATCACCATCACCATACCACTGTTCTGGTTCCGATCTCATCTACCTCCTCTCCCTCACTTGCTGGATCAAGAAGGAGAGGACGCCATCGAGCTGAACGTGTGCTAATCTTGGAGGTGCTGTCCGTTCGGCACTAGATTGGATTGGATCGCGATTGAATCGTGAAGAGTACGACTACATCAACTTCGTTACGACGCTAACGCTTTCGGTCTACAAGGGTATGTAGACACACTCCCCTCCAGTGCTATACATCTCCTAGATTAGATCTTGGGTCTTTTGTAGAATTTTTTTATTTTCATGCAACGTTCCTCATCAGCAAGAGCCTAAGCTTGGTGATTCCCAAGGCACCCCAAGGTAATATTTAAGGAAGACTCATCTGTCTAAGCTTGGGCATCCCCTCTTTCATCTTTCTCTTGGGGCTATATTTTTATTCGTCACATGATATGTGTTTTGCTTGGAGCATCTTTTTCTTTTCTTAGGTTTGTTTGCTTATTTCCACATTCATTGTTTCTTGATTTCACCTTTTATGAGAGACACACATTCATCTCAAACTTATAGAATGCTCTATGCTCTTCACTCATACCTTTTGAGTTGAGGCAATTCCTCCTGTTCTTTATTTATATTTGTTTGAGAAAGGAGAGAAATTTTTTGTAGAAATTATTTGCACCCTCTTGCTTCACTTATATCTTTTTATAGTTAAATACAAGGTGGTAATTTGTGTGAGTTATGTTTGGTCCAAAAATAATAGGTATACAAAGGTGTATAATAAAAACTTGCATGTAGAACACTGAATATGTGGCATTTGATTAACGGTATCGAGGTTATAATATGAAGGTTTACTAGTTAATAATCATGCTTTAGTAAACATATCGATGTTAAGATTTGTGATTTTTAATTCATTGAAGTGTCGGTTATGCCATGGCTAGGAATTTGGAGCATAATTTATCCTTGATTGATATCCCTTGTGTTGTGTGGATAGGGCGTGTGTGATGGTTAACTCCTCCCAACCTCAATCCTAGGGGCATGTGAGTAATACTTTGCTTCGGGGGATTCTAGACTTTCACAATCTCCACCTAATAATAAAAAATAGTGCTTCTGGCGGTACGTCATAAGATTTGCCCCCAAAATTACCAATAATCATCCTCATGCCACCGGTAAGTGGGGAAATGATTCGTTTTTTTCTTTTACAATTCGTTGCATCAGACTTTGTGAAAGAACATGTGGCGCCCCCATGTTTGGTTTTGGTAATTAATGACAATCTCTATGGACTAATGGTTGCCTTGAGTTATATTTTAAGGATTTGTCCATAGGCATTTCTTGAAGTCCATGTGTTGGTTTCAGGGAGTTTATGTGATAACCAAGGTGCTATTCAAGGAATTATCCAAAGATTGGTTATGTAGAAGACATGATACACGGTTGATTAAGACTAAGTCAAAGTGTGAATCAAGTTGATCAACGCACAAAGCGTAGAAGATGTACCGAGTGGGATCAAGTGATCTCATGGTATGGTAAGCATTGTCCAGTACGCTTTGTGTACTGACCCATGGTCTACATGAGAGTTCTATGTGGGGTTAGGTATGTTTCCATGGGCTTGCGTCAAAAGAAAGATATCATACGACCCATGGAGGATGACATCAAGTGGTGATCGTCATCAAGATTGTGGCATGCAAGTTCAGGTGGAGCATCATGATGAAATCATGCTTGAAGCTTGTCGTCCATTGTGGTGACAATGAACTGGTGAAGTTGTGCCAAAGAGTGGCTCACCCATAGTGGAGTATGGGGGAGCAATCAAGTAGTCTTCATCGAGCCAATGCAATCAAGAAAGGTGGTCCAACTTGAGGAAGTCAAGATCGTTATCATCTAGCTCAACTGGACTTTGTGCAAGGAAAAGGTTTACCATTGATAGTTTTTCTATTTTACCGGTCTCATTGTGGTAGTTGGGAGACCGGGTTGTATGATCGATTGCCGTACTATCAAGGGGGGCTCTCAAGTGAGTAGCTTGATCGTACCATTCGTCGAGAGCTCAAACCATTGCCTCCTTGCATCATCTTTCTTGGTCCTTGTTTGGTGTTTCTCTTTGCGAGTTTTAGAGCTTATGGTCATCTTCATGACAAGCTCGAGTTCATCAAAAATGGAGTTCATATATGCATCTTCTATGATGTTTTTGACGATGGAGTTTATGTCGGTTCTTCATTCATTGAGATTTCACATCTCTATATCTTTGGCATTTTTATACTGCCTCTTCTTTGGATAGTATTTGTCATCATCTATCCAACAAGCTTGAGTTTCCTCATCTCGGAGCTTATTTGGAGAAGTTATGGCAGTTCAAGCTTTATTGTTTCCTTCTGTTTTTGTTGGGCAGTTTTCAGCTCCTAAGCGGTAGTACCTCTCCGCTCCATGGTAGTACTTCTCGTACGATACTTCCGCAATGAGCTACCACACTCTCTTCCGCTTGTTTTCGTGCTTCTATAAATGGGCGGCAGCTACATGGTACCAGGGGGCGGTAGTACCGCCCACGCGGTACTACCGTTTGTCTACTGCCATTGCCACTACCGGTTATTCTTGGGCTGCAGTAGTCTTTTCTGCTCTCGCGGCACTAGGGCGGTAGTAGGGCACGGTAGTACCGCTCCATGTGGTACTACCGCCCTCTTGCCACCTAGTACCACTGTTTCTATGTACTACTTGGCCTTTAGCGGTAGTACCGCTCCTAGGAGCGGTAGTACCGCTTCTGCACGACCTGTGCACATAACAGTTGGATTTGGGTGTGCCTATAAAAGGGAGTCTTCTTCCCCATTGAACCTAATCTTTTGAGCTCGTGTTCTTCCCCCATTGTTGACCTCTTCGAGTTTGCTATCTCTCAATCCCTCCAATGATTCTTGATTGTTCTTGAGGGAAAAGGGAGAGGAGATCTAGATCTACGTTTCCACCAATCACTTTCTCCTCTATGTGAGGGGAACCCCTTGGATCTATATCTTGGGAATACTTTGTGTTCTCTTCTTTGTTCTTCCTCTCATTTTTCTCCATAGCATTAGTTGTTGTGGTGGGATTTGGGAGAGAAGGACTCGGGCACTCTGTGTGCCCTTGCCATTGCATTTGGTGCATCAGTTTGAGTTCTCCATGATGATACGTGGAAGTGAAGTTGATAAGATTGTTATTCTTGGGTGTTTGGGCACCCTAGAGCTTTTTTCTCTTGGGTGCATTGGTACCCTGTACGGTTGGTGTTGTCGGAGCTCCATCATTGTGGTGTAAAGCTACGGGCAAGCGTCGGGGTCTCCAATTAGGTTGTGGAGATCGCCCCGAGCAATTTGATGGGTACCGGTAACCTCCCCCAAGGGTTTCCAAAGTGTACGGGCTCGGTGACCGCCCCCAAGGGTTGCCATTTGTACGGGTTCGGTGACCGTCCTCAAGGGTCCCTTAGTGGAATCACGACATCTTGCATTGTGCGAGGGCGTGAGGAGATTATGGTGGCCCTAGTGGCTTCTTGGGGTGCATTGTGCCTCCACACCGCTCCAAATGGAGATTAGCATCCGCAAGGGAGTGAACTTCGGGATACATCGTCGTCTCTGCGTGCCTCGGTTATCTCTTACCCGAGCCCTTACTTATGCACTTTACTTTGCGATAGCCATAGTGTTTCATGCTATATATCTTGCTACCACTTAGTTGCTTATCTTGCTTAGCATAGGTTGTTGGTGCACATAGGTGAGCCTAGTAGATTTAGGTTTTGTGCCTGACAAATGAAATGCTAGTTTTATTCCGCATTTGTCCAATCCTAAACTGTAATCTCTACTGTTATAAAAAACAGAGTTGGTGATGATGGTGTGCCTGCCATCTGATACGTCTCCAACGTCTCTATAAACTTTAATTGTTCCATGCTATTATAGTATCTGTGTTTGGATGTTTTATATGCATTAATATGCTATTTTATATAATTTTTGGGACTAACCTATTAACCTAGAGCCCAGTGCCAGTTTCTGTTTTTCCTTGTTTTTTAGCTTCATGAAAAAGGAATACCAAACGGAGTCCAAACGGAATAAAACCTTCACGATGATTTTTCTTGGACCAGAAGACACCCAGGAGACTCGCAGTGCAAGTCAGAAGAGCCACGAGGTGGCCATAAGGGTGGAGGGCGTGCCCAGGGGAGTAGGGCGCGCCCCCTACCTTGTGGGCCCCTCGATAACCCCCTGACCTAGATCTTCCTCCTATATATTCACATGTATTCCCAAACCACCAGAGGCATCCATGAAAACACTTTTCCACCGCCGCAACCTTCTGTTCCCGTGAGATCCCATCTTGGGGCCTTTTCCGGCATCCTGCCGGAGGGGGATTTGATCACGGAGGGCTTCTACATCAACTCTATTGCCCTTCCGATGAAGCATGAGTAGTTTACCATAGACCTACGGGTCCATAGCTAGTAGCTAGTTGGCTTATTCTCTCTCTTTGAGTCTCAATACCATGTTCTCCTCGATGTTCTTGGAGATCTATCCTATGTAATATTCTTTTGCGGTGTGTTTGTCGAGATCCTGGATTTATGATCAGCTTATCTGTGAATATTATTTGAATCTTCTCTGAATTCTTTTATGCATGATTTGAGATGTTTGTAATTCTCTTCAAACTATCGGTTTAGTTTGGCCAACTTGATTGGTTTTTCTAGCAATAGGAGAAGTGCTTAGCTTTGGGTTCAATCTTGCGGTGCCCTCTCCAAGTGACATAAGGGGTAGTGAGGCACATATTGTATTGTTGCCATTGAGCATAAAAAGATGGGGTTTACATCAAATTGCTTGAGTTTATTCCCCTACATCCTGCCATCTTACTTAAAGCGTTACTCTGTTCTTCATGAACTTAATACTCTAGACGCAGGCAGGAGTCAGTTGATGTGTGGAGTAATAGTAGTAGATGCAGGCAAGAGTCAGTCTACTTGACACGGACGTGATGCCTATATTTCATAATCATTGCCTTAGATATGGTCATAACTTTGCGCTTTTCTATCAGCTGCTCGACAGTAATTTGTTCACCCACCGTATTATCTGCTATCATGAGAGAATCCTCTAGTGAAACCTACGGCCCTGTATATTTTCCATCATATAAGCATACGATCTACTATTTTGCATCATATAACTTTCCGATCTACTATTTTGCAATCTTTTACTTTCCGATCTATAAACCAAAAAAACCCCAAAAATATTTACTTTATCTTTTGTTTAGTTTTATCTATCTCTTCATATCTCACTTTTGCAAGTGAGCATGAAGGGATTGATGATACGTCTCCAACGTATCTATAATTTATGAAGTATTCATGCTATTATATTATCTGTTTTGGATGTTTATGGGCTTTACTAAACACTTTTATATTATTTTTGGGACTAGCATATTAACTGGAGGCCCATTCCAAATTGCTGTTTTCTTGCCTATTTCAGTGTTTCGAAGAAAAGGAATATCAAACGGAGTCCAAATGGAATGAAACCATCGGGAGAGTTATTTTTGCAACGGAAGCAATCCAAGAGACTTGGAGTAGACGTCAGGGAAGCTTCGAGGAAGCCACGAGGCAGGGAGGCGTGCCCTACCCCCTGGGCATGCCCCCCCACCCTCGTGAACCCTCGTGGCTCCCCTGACCGACTTCTTTCACCTATATATGTCCATATACCCTAAAAACATCGAGGAGCAAAATAGATCAGGAGTTCCGCCGCCATAAGCCTCCGTAGCCACCGAAAACCAATCTAGACCCGGTCCGGCACCCTGCTGAAGGGGGGAATCCCTCTCCGGTGGCCATCTTCATCATCCCGGCACTCTCCATGACGAGGAGGGAGTAGTTCACCCTTGGGGCTGAGGGTATGTACCAGTAGCTATGTGTTTGATCTCTCTCTCATGTTCTTGAGCTGGTACGATCTTGATGTATCGCGAGCTTTGCTATTATATTAGGATATTATGATGTTTCTCCCCCTCTACGCTCTTGTGATGGATTGAGTTTTCCCTTTGAAGTTATCTTATAGGATTGAGTCTTTAAGGATTTGAGAACACTTGATGTATGTCTTGCATGTGCTTATCTCTGGTGATAATGGGATATCACGCGATCCACTTGATGTATGTTTTGGTGATCAACTTGCGAGTTCCGTGACCTCGTGAACTTATGCATAGGGGTTGGCACACGTTTTAGTCTTGACTCCCTGGTAGAAACTTTGGGGCTCTCTTTGAAGTTCTTTGTGTTGGTTGAATAGATGAATCTGAGATTGTGTGATGCATATCGTATAATCATACCCACGGATACTTGAGGTGACATTGGAGTATCTAGGTGACATTAGGGTTTTGGTTGATTTGTGTCTTAAGGTGTTACTCTAGTACGAACTCTTGAATAGATCAATCAGAAAGAATAACTTTGAGGTGGTTTCGTACCCTACAATAATCTCTTCATTTGTTCTCGGCTATTAGTGACTTTGGAGTGACTCTTTGTTGCATGTTGAGGGATAGTTATATGATCCAATTATGTTATAATTGTTGAGAGAACTTGCACTAGTGAAAGTATGAACCCTAGGCCTTGTTTCCTAGCATTGCAATACCGTTTGTGCTCACTTTTATCATTAGTTACCTTGCTGTTTTTATATTTTCAGATTACAAAAACCTATATCTACCATCCATATTGCACTTGTATCACCATCTCTTCACCGAACTAGTGCACCTATACAATTTACCATTATATTGGGTGTGTTGGGGACACGAGAGACTCTTTGTTATTTGGTTGCAGGGTTGCTTGAGAGAGACCATATTCATCCTACGCCTCCCACGGATTGATAAACCTTAGGTCATCCAATTGAGGGAAATTTGCTACTGTCCTTGTCGGTGTCAAAACCGGCGGATCTCGGGTAGGGGGTCCCGAACTGTGCGTCTAGGCCGGATGGTAACAATAGGCAAGGGACACGAAGTTTTACCCAGGTTCGGGCCCTCTTGATGGAGGTAAAACCCTACGTCCTGCTTGACATATGGTATGATTGTATGTTGTGATTGTTGTCCTACGGACTAAAACCCTTCGGTTTATATAGACACCGGAGAGGGTTAGGGTTACACAAGGTCTTTTACAAAGGAGGAGATATCCATATACGTATTGCCTAGCTTGCCTTCCACGCCAAGTAGAGTCCCATCCGGACACGAGACGAAGTCTTCAATCTTGTATCTTCATAGTCTAACAGTCCGACCAATGGAGATAGTCCGGCTGTCCGAAGACCCCCTAATCCAGGGCTCCCACAGTAGCCCCCGAACCAGGCTTCAATGACGACGAGTCCGGCGTGCAGTATTATCTTCAGCATTGCAAGGCGGGTTCCTCTTCAAATTCTGTGTACCTGTCGAAATAATGTCCGGTTCCTTGTGATGGTTCGTACTTCTTGGCTTCTACGCCCAATAATGGCCACCTTCCACGTGTCGAGCGAATGTGAAGAGCCAGGGAGTTTTCACATTTACCCCACTAGCTATGTAAATGAGCCGCCTATTTAAAAAGACGAGGATTCAGATCCAAATCACATCATCCTCCCCTGCCGAGTCTTCATCGCAGCGTGCCTGACAGAGATCCATTCCACCATGGCCGGTCGACGCAGCTCGTCCTCTCGCACCCCTAGTTCCAAGCCTGGAGATTGGGAGAGATGTTCCATCCCGCACAGCAAATTGGTGATGCTTCAGTCCAAGGGATTTCTTCCCCCAGCGTACCTGGTCCCGGTTCGAGCCGGGATTGCCACCTATAATGGCGGAGAGCAAGCGAAGAGCCGTCCCAATCCCTCCAAGGGAGAGCGGGTATGCCCTGTCCCTTATCTGGTAAGAGGGCTCGGATTCCCAATCCATCCGTTTCTCCGGGGGCTTCTGGAGTTCTATGGCCTCGAGCTGCACAACCTTACGCCTGCCTCCCTGCTGCATATCGCGGGATTCATAGCCCTTTGCGAGTTATTTTTGGGCTATGAGGCTCATTTCGCTTTGTGGAAGAAGTTGTTCTGCCTTGTGCCCCGTTCTAAGAAGGGATCAATATATCAAGTGGGCGGAGCCGAAGTGTGGCGTATTGCTGGGACCAGATACCTATCCGGGACCCCGAAGAAGACGTCCGAAGACTGGCCTTCAGAATGGTTTTATATAGAAGATGTCCCCCTTCCGGACCCTATTTGGATCGGCCTTCCTGAGTTTGACAACACCCCTTTGAAGAAGCGCCAGAGCTGGCGTCCACGGAGCCCCCTAGAGGAAGACGACCGAGACATTCTTTATCTGATGAGCCGGATAAGCTCTTTAGCTCGATCCGGATTGACCATGATCGAGGTCATGGCTATATGCATTATGCGGGGGGTGCAGCCGCTCCAGTATAGAGGCCACCCCATGTGGGACTTCAACGGGGAGGATGACGCCACCCGCCACGGCCGCAAAGGGCTGGGATCGGCTGCGGACTTAACAAAGATCTTGTCCACTTTGTACAAGGGAGAAGAGGAGGAGTTCCTCCGTGTCAACCCGCGGGGCGGATTCTCCATGTACAATCCTCCGAGCTGGGTAAGCGGAGATTTTTTCTCGCCCATCCGTTTCGTATTCCCGTAGTTTAAGTATTCATTCTAGTGATTTCATCGCAGGAGCTGCGCCAGGAAGTGAAGGAGATAACCAGCCCTCCTCCACAGCCCGAGGACCCTGGACGATCCCTTGACCTGGCCTCCTAGGAGTATCCGGGCATATCCATGGAGCTGATTGACGGGGTATTTTACCAAGGGAGTAATGACAATACCTTGGTGGCCATTACGGCCGATTACCCTGGGCTAGTTCCAGCCTCACAGGTGACTGAGACCGAAGTCCCAGCATTTAACAAGGGATCCGTCCTTGTGCTCTTTTTTATTGCCGTATAACAGCCGTGTTTTGCAGGTGAGGTCCTCAGGGCAGAAGGCCGAGCCTGTGGCAACTAGCCAACAAGGGGCCGCTGGGCCATGCAGGCCGAAAAGATCTGCAGTCCGGATTGAGGCACCGGCACAGTGGTATTGCGCGTCGTCTTTATTGCAAGACATTATTTACAGAGGCATATTAACGCCCAGGCATTCTTTTCAGGAGCAAGAGAGCTCGCCGGACTATACCCGGAGAGGTTACCAACCGCGCCTCCACAAGCCAGGCTCCAAGGCTGGACTCGGGGGTGGGAACGAGTACAAGGCGTGCACCGGGTGCTCCTCCGACAGAGGATACAGATAGACTGTCCGCCACCCATTCCGAGGTGGAAAGTGCCATGAACCATAGGCGTCGCCGGACTGTTCTTCGTGACGCTTCTTTCTCCCATGAGGCTTTGGATGCCTTCAACTCGGAAGATGCTCACCTACGTGCCGCTCAAAATGGTCTAGCCAGAGCCACGGAGCAGTATGTAAAAGACATACGGGTGAGAAAATTTGATGATTATATATATCAGTAGCCCCTGAGACTTGAAACAGTTAGGACAAGTGATTTAAGGATCATTTGTTATGTAGGTTCTTACAGAAAAGAATACTCAACTGTCCCAGGAGCTGTAAGAGTGCAAAGCCCAACTTCAGGCCGCACTGTCCGCCGCAGGGGAGCCCAAAGAGACCCCCGCTGGTAACATATCCGTCAAATGATAAGTATCATATTAGAGTGCGGCTTTATATGCAAATCTGACGATAAAATTGCAGATGACGTTGGAGTGAATCCGGATAACAAGTAGCTCATACGCCAGCTAAAGGCTGGTGAGAGCGTGCTAACGAGGGTGAGGCGGGAGAAGAATGATCTTCAAGATGCCAACACCAAGCTGGGCGTGGAACTAAAAGATGTTCGTGCCCAACTGTCGGACTCTGTTAAGGAGAATCGGCGGCTTCGACGCGGCATATTTAGTAAGTGCTTGAACGAACTTTGAAAAAGAGTTCGGCGAGGAAGCTGGCTGACAGAGTTATGTCTGTAGGTATGCTAATAGGACGTCCTGCCAAGGAGATGCCTAGTTCGACGGGTGATCTTCTTCCCGAGCTCGCACAGTTGCACGAACGAGTTCGGCAGGTGATGCAAGGCATTGCCCAGGCCTTGTGGCCGTCCGTCTCCATGCCCGAAGGCCTTGGAGAGATTGCAGAAAAGCTGAAGGGAGCACGTCGGCGTTTCTGATTATGGAAGATATTGGCCTGCCGTCAGGGCACCAGGGAGGCTTGGGCAATGGTGAAGACACGGTACACGAAGGCTGACCCGAACCACATGGCCGAAGTCGGACCTGTGGGGCCTGACAGCAAGGAGATCCTTGTGAATTTAGTGTACGGCCAAGTAGAATTGGCCGCAAAGTATTCCCAACAGGACTATAGACTAGACAGCCTATTGGATGGCATTGAGGAGGAATTCAACCAGTAAAATTGACTATGTAATTTTAAAGTGACATGCATGATGCCTTCTAGCTGGACTGTAGATCGTTTGTCGTGGCGGACCTTTTCGCTTCAACCTCGGGACCCGACAGTCCGGAGTGTATCCGAATACCCTCGCGCTTATGTAAGAACCGGGGCATGCGTGGAGACCAGGCGTAGGGGTCATTAGTGCTTTATCAGACAAGTGCCCAACTAGTTATGTTATATTACATGGGTAGTAAGAAACATCTTCCAGAGAGAATAGTTCCGTTAAGGGTTCCTTTCCCTGGGTAGGCATGCCCTAAAGTGGATGTCCAGCCTGCGATGAGAAGCGCAGAAAAAACAACTAGGGGCAGATATGGATAATAAATAAAAGTCATCTTTTGTTCACCGACCGAATATTCTCTTAAGAACGCTAGCTTTCGGCTTCACCCAGTCTGAGGTACACGTCCGGCTGACCCGGCGGTAACAATCGTAGAGGTGCTCCCCTTATGCCCTAGCCGAATTAACGGGAACGTAGGGCATAAATACAAGAGCCAGGCAACCCAGCTTGGCCAAAACTTAAGTCATATCGATGCATATAATGGTGAAAAAAGGTACATGCGGAAGTATAACGCATGTATTGGGCGTGATGCCCAGGTAAATAATTTATGCTTCTGTGAAAGAAGCCCCCAGGTGTAGAGAGTGCGGCTAGCACATCTGTTATGTACAAGTGAGGCACAAGGTGGCCCTTGAAGGCCTAGAGGAATAAAAGAAAGAAAGGGAAACAAGACAGATGACGCATATGCAGAAAATGGACAAAGGAAGGGGACTAACATAAAGTCCGATGCTAGGCGTAGAATCTTCAGAGCCTGGCTGCGTTCCATGGGTTCGGCTCGAGTCAACTAGTCGATGCATCCCGCAGTCGGTACGCTCCGCCGGTCAGAACTTGGTCGATGATGAAGGGACCTTCCCATTTGGGCTCTAGCTTGTTCTTTTTCTTATCCAGCAGCCAGAGAACTAGTTCACCAATGTTATAAGTTTTGGCTCATACTTCTCTGCTTTGGTATCTTCGAGCCTGTTGCTTGTAAAATGCGGAACCGGCTTTGGCTACGTCGCGCTCTTCCTCCAAGGTGTCCAGACTGTCCTGCCGATTGAGCTCGGCTTCTCTTTCTTCGTACATGCGCACTCGAGGTGAGTCATGAATTATGTTACAGGGCAGGACTGCCTCTGCGCCATACACCATGAAAAATGGTGTGTATCCGGTACTACGATTCGGCGTGGTCCGCAGCCCCCAGAGTACGGAGTTGAGCTCCTCTACCCAGCGCGTGTCAGAGTCTGTTAAGGAGCGCACTAGTCTGGGTTTAATGCCGCTCATTATAAGACCATTTGCTCATTCTACTTGACCGTTGGTTTGTGGGTGGTAGACTGAAGCATAATCGAGCTTGATGCCCATTTTGCTGCACCAGAGTTTTACCTCGTCGACCATGAAGTTCGTGCCGTTATCAGTGATGATGCTGTGGGGGACGCCGTAGCGATGTACAACCCCGGATATGAAATCTATCACCGGTCCGGATTCGGCTATTTTAGCCGGTTTGGCCTCTATCCATTTGGTGAATTTATCCACCATGACCAATAAGTATTTTTTCTTGTGGGTTCCACCTTTAAGGGGTCCAACCATGTCAAGCCCCCAGACCGCAAAGGGCCATGTAATGGGGATTGTTCGGAGGGTGGTGGGTGGCATATGGCTTTGATTTGCAAAGAGCTGGCAACCGGCGCAACGCTGGACTAAGTCCTGTGCGTCTGCCCGGGCCGTTGGCCAATAGAATCCTGTACGGAGGGCCTTGCTCACAAGAGCCCGGGCTGCGGCGTGATGCCCGCCGAGTCCGGCATGAATTTCTGCCAAAAGGTTCCGTCCTTCCTCTTCGGAGATGCACCGTTGAAGGACTCCGGTAGCGCTTTTTTTGTACAATTCTCCCTCGTGGACCCTGTAGGCCTTTGATCGCCGCACTATGCAGCGTGCCTCATTTTGGTCCTCCGGGAGTTCCTGTCTAGTTAAGTAGGCCAGGAATGGTTCTGTCCACGGGGCAATAATGGCCATTATTTCGTGGGCTGATTGTGTTATTTTGGTGGCTGAGCCTCCGATTGTGTCAGAGAGTTCGGTATCGGGTATTTTGGCCGGGTCCGGACTATTGTTACTGGTGTCCCCTTCCCATGCTACGGATGGCTTGAAAAGCCTTTCC
Source organism: Triticum aestivum (assembly GCF_018294505.1). Classification (NCBI taxonomy): domain Eukaryota; kingdom Viridiplantae; phylum Streptophyta; class Magnoliopsida; order Poales; family Poaceae; genus Triticum; species Triticum aestivum. The sequence continues at coordinate 595,844,174 of NC_057806.1, read as the reverse complement.
AGAAAAATGTTGGGAGGGACCGCATCGCGTTTGGTGCCAATGCGGGCGAGGATATCCGCCGCCTGATTGTTTTCCCGGGCCACATGGTGAATTTCGAGCCCTTTGAACCGAGCTGACATTTTTAAGACGACATTGCGATAAGCGGCCATTTTTGGATCCTTGGCATCAAAGTCTCCATTTATTTGGGATATCGCGAGGTTTGAATCCCCGCGCACCTCTAGGCATTGAATGCCCATGGATACTGCCATCCGGAGACCATGTAGAAGGGCCTCATATTCGAGTGCGTTGTTGAAGTCCATATACATTATCTGTAGTACGTATTGAATGGTGTCTCCTGTTGGGGACGTCAAAACGACGCCAGCCCCCAGACCAGCCAACATTTTGGAGCCGTCGAAGTGCATGATCCAGTTTGAATATGTGTCGTACTCTTTAGGGAGTTCGGCTTCCGTCCATTCAGCGATGAAGTCAGCCAAAACTTGCGATTTAATAGCTCGCTGTGGCTTGTAAGTTATGTGGAATGAGAGGAGCTCAATGGCCCATTTGGCAATCCGGCCCGTCGCGTCGCGGTTGTTTATAATATTGTTAAGTGGTACTTCTGAGGCCACCGTTATCGAACACTCTTGAAAGTAGTGTCGCAGCTTCCGAGATGCCATGAATACCGCGTACGCTATCTTTTGATAATGCGGGTACCGTGATTTGCATGGAGTAAGGACAGTGGACACGTAGTAAACCGGCTTTTGAAGGGGAAATTTGTGTCCGTCCACTTCTCGCTCAACGACAAGCACTGCGCTTACTACTTGATGAGTTGCCGCAATGTATAATAGCATTGGTTCGCCAATGTTTGGCGCGGCCAGGACTGGATTTGTTGCCAATATGGCCTTTATTTCGTTGAGTCCGGCCATGGCGACGTCTGTCCACTCGAAGTGTTCGATGCGCCGGAGGAGGCGATAAAGGGGTAATGCCTTTTCTCCCAGGCGGGAGATAAAGTGGCTTAGAGCCGCCATGCATCCAGTTAATTTTTGTGTTTGTTTGAGGTCTGTTGGGGTAGCCAACTGTGACAACGCTCGAATTTTGGCCGGATTGGCTTCAATACCTATACTGGAGACAATGAATCCCAGGAGATTTCCTGCTGGTACGCCGAAAACGCATTTTTACAGATTGAGCTTGATTCGTATGTTCGGAGGTTGTCGAATGTGAGCCTCAAGTCGTCTACTAGAGTTTCGACATGCTTGGTTTTAACGACCACGTCATCCATGTATGCCTCCACTATTTTGCCGATCTGGTTTGCCAGGCATGTCTGAATCATGCGCTGATATGTTGCACCGGCGTTTTTTAGCCCGAAGGGCATTGTGTTGAAGCAGAATGGGCCGTATGGTGTGATGAATGCCGTTGCGACTTGGTCTGGCTCTGCCATTTTGATTTGATGGTAGCCGAAGTATGCGTCGCGGAAACACAATGAATCGTGTCCCGCGGTAGCATCGATGATTTGATCGATGCGGGGGAGGGGGAAGGGATCCTTTGGGCAGGCCTTATTAAGGTCCTTAAAATCGATGCACAAGCGCCATGATTTGTCCTTCTTTGGTACCATCACCAGGTTTGCTAGCCAGTCCGGATGTTTTATGTCTCTGATGAATCCGTCCTCCAATGGCTTGGCTAGTTCCTCTCCCATGGCTTGTCTTTTAGGCTCGGAGAAACGTCAAAGAGCCTGTTTGACTGGCTTGAATCCTTTTAGGATATTTAGGCTGTGTTCAGCCAGCCTGCGTGGGATTCCTGGCATGTCTGAAGGGTGCCAGGCAAAAATGTCCCAGTTCTCGCGTAGGAATTCTCGCAGTGCGGCGCCGACATCAGGGTTCAATTGTGCCCCGATGGAAGCTGTTTTTGTAGGGTCCATTGGGTGGACTTGGAATTTGACTATTTCGTCCGCCGGTTTAAAGGAGGTGGACTTGGATCTTTTATCGAGTATCACGTCGTCCCTGTTCACCATGGAGCGCAGCACAGTTAGTTCTTCGGCCGCTAGGGCTTCGGATAGTGCCTCAAGGGCCAGTGCAGCTGTCTTATTTTCGGCGCGGAGTGCTATGTCCAGATCACTAACAAGAGTGATGATTCCGTTGGGCCCGGGCATTTTGAGCTTCATGTACCCGTAATGGGGTATGGCTTGGAAGATTGTAAACGCCTCCCGCCCTAATAGAGCGTGGTATCCGCTGCTAAACGGGGCCACTTGGAATGTAATTTCTTCGGACCTGTAATTATCCGGCGCGCCGAATACCACGTCTATTGTGATTTTTCCAGCGCAGCGCGCTTCCCGACTGGGGATGATTCCTCTAAAGGTTATGCTGCTTTGCTTAATGCGGCTCCAGTCTATTTCCATCTTTTGAAGAGTTTCCTCATAGATGAGGTTTAATCCGCTGCCACCGTCCATGAGTACCTTGGTGAGTTGAAAGTCGTCCACGATTGGACTAAGGACTAGTGCGACTGGTACTCGGGCTGTTCGGAATTAGGTTCGTCACTGGCATTGAAGGTAATAGCCGTGTCGCTCCAAGGATTTGTTTCTGCTATGTGGCAGATTTCGGACGTGCTGTGGAGTGTTTGCTTCCGTCTATTATTTGACGCGAAGGTCTCAAAGACCGTTAAGACCATATTGTTGTCCTCAGGGTGGTGCTCTGTGGTTTTTGGGAGGAGTAGATCCTCACCACTTTTGGCCACCTGTCGGAGGATCCAGCATGCTCTAAGGCTGTGCGTTGGTGTCACATCCGCTGTACTATGAATTTTGCAAGGTCCATTGAGCCATCCCTCTAGTACGGTTCCTTGCCCCGTAGAGGGTTTTTGCTTTTTGGTAGTTAACCCAGGTGTATTGTGATAGTGCACCCTTTTATTTCGGACTGGGTTTGTATTCCGGGCCGGATTATCCCAAAATTTTATTTCGGTTTTCTAGGCGCTTTCCATCGCACAGTACTTTCGTACTATTGACACCAAGTCGGCAAAGCGTGTAATTTCGTGACGACTTATGGCATTGAGGATTCCCTTATCCGTGCAATTATTGAAGAAGAATGAGATTGCGTCTTCCTCGCGGCAGTCCTTTATCCTGTTCTTGACCAGGAGGAATCTGGCCCAGTAATGGTGTACTGTTTCTTTGGGCTCTTGCCTAATTTGGGATAGATCGCGTATGCTTTGGGTGGGTGGGTGGAATTGAATCCGAATCCTCACCCAATCTAAGGCTCAATGGCCAAGGAGTTTCCGAACTCGAAAGTTGGAATTCTTGGATGTTTTCCGGTAAATCTAGCCCGCTGCCTGATTCTGGGTTCAGGCTTTGAGTGACATCCTTCCCTCCACGGGTATCTGGCTTGGAGGGATCGTGAATCCGGACGTAGCTAGTCCTTAAGATGGATGAAGGGTTGCCGCATTGTTCTTCCACCACTGCAACGTGATGGGTGACCTGGGGAAAGTTAATTTCTCTCAGATCGGGTTGAGGCCCAATCTGATCGTAGTCTGTAGCGACTCCCAGGGCGGCGATGCGATCCAAGAGCTCGTTCAGGGAAGAGAGCTCCATTGGATCTAATTGCTCGGCGAGTTCCGAGTTGGCGTGGAGATTGCTTTCGATGACCCGAGAAGTCATCGTCGGCGCGGCGGCCGAACAGGCGGTCATAAGAAAACCACCTAGCCGGAGAGTTTGGCCGATAGCCAGGGCTCCCTCAGCGATAGTGCCGTCTTTAAAGACGGGACGAGACATCCTTCCTGGTGGCGACGGCACAGTGGAACTCTCAATGAAAGCACCAATGTCGATGTCAAAACCGCCGGATCTCGGGTAGGGGGGTCCCGAACTGTGTGTCTAGGCCGGATGGTAACAGGAGTCAAGGGACATGAAGTTTTACCCAGGTTCGGGCCCTCTTGATGGAGGTAAAACCCTACGTCCTGCTTGATTGATATTGATGAGATGGGTGTTACAAGAGTAGATCTACCGCGAGATCAGAGAGGCTAAACCCTAGAAGCTAGCCTATGGTATGATTGTATGTTGTGATTGTTGTCCTACGTACTAAAAGCCTTGGGTTTATATAGACACCAGAGAGGGTTATGGTTACACAAGGTCGGTTACAAAGGAGGAGATATCCATATACGTATTGCCTAGCTTGCCTTCCATGCCAAGTAGAGTCCCATCCGGACACGAGACGAAGTCTTCAATCTTGTATCTTCATAGTCTAACAGTCCGGCCAATGGAGATAGTCCGGCTGTCTGGAGACCCCCTAATCCAGGACTCCCATAGTCCTACAAACCTCTGCACTTGGAGGCCCAACAACGTCTACAAGAAGAAGGTTGTGTAGTAGACATCAATTGACAACCCCTTTATCGCGTTGGGTGCAAGTGTTTGATTCTTTGTGCAGGTATTGGTGATTTGTGTGTTGTCTCCTAATGGATTGATACCTTGGTTCTCTAACTGAGGGAAATACTTATATCTACTTTGCTGCATCACCCTTTCCTCTTCAAGGGAAAATCAACACAAGCTCACGAAGTACTAGGAATAATTTCCGGCGCCGTTGCCGGGGAGATCTACGCCAAGTCAAGACATACCAAGTACCCATCATAAAACTCTCATCTCTTGCATTACATTATTCGCCATTTGCCTCTCGTGTTCCTCTCCCCCACTTCTAAAATGATTTTCAAAAAGATTTGCCTTTTTCTTCGCCCCTCTTCCGTTTGTCTTCTTCGTTGCTTTTTGTTTGCTCGTGTGTTTGTTTGCTTGCTCGTGTGTTAGTTTTCTTGCTTTGTCTCGATGGCTCAACCTAAGAATTCCAATCCTTACTATAAGAGGTTAGAAGAAATCGAAAGTAATGTTAGGAGCTTCATGTCTTTGCAATTTGACCATAATAATTTCTTTAGAAACGAGCTTAAGGAGCAGAAAAGTATTATGTAATACATGAATAAAGAGCTCGATGATATGTCTAAGGAATTTTATGTGACTCCTATTGAATCTTTCTTTTCCAATATAAATCTTGATAAAGATGGGACTGGAGATGAGTCAACTTTAGTTAAAAGGCATCCCAATGATTCAGAGTTTTTAGATCTTGATGCAAAAATTGATAAAAGTGGGATTGGAGAGGTCAAAACTTTAAGTAGCAATGAACCAACTCTTTTGTATTTCAAGGATTTTAATTATGATAATTGTTCTTTAATATATTGTCTTTCCTTGTTGCAATCCATGCTGAATTCTCCTCATGCTTATAATCAAAACAAAGCTTTTACTAAACATATCATTGATGCTATGATGCAATCTTTTGAAGAAAAGCTTGAATTGGTAGTTTCTATCCCTAGAAAACTTTATGATGAGTGGGAACCTACTATTAAGATTAAGATTAAAGATTATGAGTGCCATGCTTTGTGTGATTTGGGTGCTAGCGTTTCCACGATTCCAAAAACTTTATGCGATGTGCTAGGTTTTCATGAATTTGATGATTGTTCTTTAAATTTAATTTTGCGGATTCCATTATTAAGAAACCTATGGGAAGGATTAATAATGTTCTTATTGTTTCAAATAGGAATTATGTGCCCGTAGATTTTATTGTTCTTCATATAGATTGCAATCCTACATGTCCTATTATTCTTGGTAGACCTTTGCTTACAACAATTGGCGCAATTATTGATATGAAAGAAGGAAACATTAGATTTCAATTTCCATTAAGGAAGGGCATGGAACACTTTCCTAGAAAGAAAATTAAGTTGCCATATGAATCTATTATGAGAGCTACTTATGGATTGCATACCAAATATGACAATACCTAGATCTATTTTTGTTTTTATGCCTAGCTAAGGGCGCTAAACAATAGCGCTTGTTGGGAGGCAACCCAATTTTATTTTTGTTCTTTGCTTTTTGGTTTTGTTTTTAAATAAATAATTCATCGAGCCTCTTGATATATGTGTTTTTGTGTTTTAATTAGTGTTTGTGCCAAGTAAGACCTTTGGGATGGTTTACGATGATAGTTGTTTTGATCTTGCAGAAAAAGAGAAACTTTTGCGCTCAGGAAAACAATTCTCATTTTTGACAAAAGCGTGATAAAATACTGATTATTTTTCCAGAAGATTGGCACACAAATTTCCCATGTTGTCCTAATTTTTCAGAATTTTTGGAGTCACAAAAGTATACGAGAGTTACAGATTACTACAGACTGTTATGTTTTTGACAGATTTTGTTTTCTATGTGTTGTTTGCTTATTTTGATGAATCTATGGGTAGTATCGGGGGGTATGAACCATGGAAAAGTTGGAATATAGTAGATATTACACTAATATAAATAAAGAATAAGTTCACAACAGTACCAAAAGTGGTGATTTATTTTCTCATATTGACGGAGCTTATGAGATTTTCTGTTGAGTTTTGTGTTCTGAAGTTTTCAAGTTTTTGGTAAGGATTTGATGGACTATGGAATAAGGAGTGGCAAGAACCTAATCTTGTGGATGCCCAAGGAACCCCAAGGTAATATTAAAGGACAACCAAGAGCCTAAGCTTGGGGATGCCCCGGAAGGCATCCCCTCTTTCGTCTTCATCTATCGGTAACTTTACTTGAGGCTATATTTTTATTCACCACATGATATGTGTTTTGCTTGGAGCGTCTTGTATGATATGTGTCTTTAATTTTTGGTTTTCCAAAATCATCCTTGCTTTACACACCTTGTGAGAGGGACACACATGAGTCGTGATTTATTAGAATACTCTATGTGCTTCACTTATATCTTTTGAGTTAGGCAATTTTTGCTCTAGTGCTTCACTTATATATTTTTAGAGCATGGCGGTGGCTTTATTTTGTAGAAAGTATTGAACTCTCATGCTTCACTTATATTATTTTGAGAGTGTCTTTAAACAACATGGTAATTTGCTTTGGTTATAAATTTAGTCCTAATATGATACACATCAAAGAGGGATGTAATAAAAACTTTCATATAAAGTGCATTATTTCTATGAGAAGTTTGATTCCTTATGATTGTTTGTAGATATAATGATGGTGATATTAGAGTCATGCCAGTGAGTGATTGTGGATTGGAGAAATACTTGTGTTAAGGTTTGTGATTCCCGTAGCATGCACGTATGGTGAACCGTTATGTAATGAAGTTGGAGCATGAGGTATTTATTGATTGTCTTCCTTATGAGTGGCGGTCAGGGATGAGCGATGGTATTTTCCTACCAATATATCCCACTAGGAGCATGCGCACAGTACTTTGTTTCGATGACTAATAGATTTTTGCAATAAGTATGTGAGTTCTTTATGACTAATGTTGAGTCCATGGATTATACACACTCTCACCCTTCCACCATTGCTAGCCTCTCTAGTGCCGCGCAACTTTCGCTGGTACCACAAACCCACCATATACCTTCCTCAAAACTATTATGGCATTTCCATAGCCATTACGAGATATATTGCCATGCAACTTTCCACCGTTCCATTTTATTATGACATGTTTCATCATTGTCATATTGCTTTGCATGAACATGTAGTTGACATCTTATTTGTGGCAAAGCCACCTTTCATCATTTTTTATAGGTACATGTCGCTTTTGAGTCATTGCACATCCCGGTACACCACCGGAGGCATCATATAGAGTCATATTTTGTTCTAAGTATCGAGTTGTAATTTTTGAGTTGTAAGTAAATAAAAGTGTGATGATCTTTATTATTAGAACATTGTCCCATGTGAGGAAAAATAAATAAAAGGGATGCCAAAGGCCAAACAAAAAAATGAGTGAAAAAGATAGAAGGGGAAATGTTTCTACCCTTTTTTCCACAGTTGTGCTTCAAACTAGCACCACAATCTTCATGATAGAGAGTCTTCATGTTTTCACTTTCATATACTAGTGGGAATTTTTCATTATAGAACTTGGCTTGTATATTCCAATGATGGGATTCCTCAAATTGCCATAGGTCTTCATGAGCAAGCAAGTTGGATGCACACCCACTTAGTTTCCTTTTGAGATTTCATGCACTTATAGCTCTAGTGCATCAGTTGCATGGCAATCCCTACTCACTCACATTGATATCTATTGACGGGCATCTCCATAGCATGTTAATACGCCTAGTTGATGTGAGACTAACTCCTTTTTGTCTTCTCCACAACCACCATATTCTATTCCACCTATAGTGTTATGTCCATGGCTCACGCTCATGTATTGCGTGAAAGTTGAAAAGGTTTGAGAATACCAAAATTATGAAACAATTGCTTGGCTTGTCATCGGGGTTGTGCATGATCTGAATATTTTGTGTGATGAAGATGGAGCATAGCCAGACTATATGATTTTGTAGGGATAAGCTTTCTTTGGCCATGTTATTTTGAGAAGACATAATTGCCTTGTTAGTATGCTTGAAGTATTATTGTTTTAATGTCAATATTATACTTTTGTTTTGAATCTTATGGATCTGAACATTCATGCCACAATAAAGAGAATTACATGGATAAATATGTTAGGTTGCATTCCACATCAAAAATTCTGTTTTTATCATTTACCTACTCGAGGACGAGCAGGAATTATTGATACGTCTCCAACGTATCTATAATTTTTGATTGCTCCATGCTATTATATTATCTGTTTTGGATGTTTTAGATGCATTAATATGCTATTTCATATTATTTTTGGGACTAACCTATTAACCTAGAGCCTAGTGCCAGCTTCTGTTTTTCCTTGGTTTTAAGCTTCGCGGAAAAGGAATACCAAACGGAGTCCAAAACAGAATAAAACCTTCACGATGATTTTTCTTGGACCAGAAGACACCCAGGAGACTTGGAGTGCAAGTCAGAAGATCCATGAGGCGGCCACAAGGGTGGAGGGCGTGCCCCCCTACCTTGTGGGCCCCTCGCTGACCCCTTGACCTAGATCTTCCTCCTATATATTCACATACATTCGCAAACCACCAGAGGCATCCATGAAAACACTTTTCCACCGCCGCAACCTTCTGTTACCGTGAGATCCTATCTTGGGGCCTTTTCTGGCATCCTGCCGGAGGGGAATTCGATCACGGAGGGCTTCTACATCAACTCTATTGCCCTTTCGATGAAGCATGAGTTGTTTACCACAGACCTATGGGTCCATAGCTAGTAGCTAGATGGCTTCTCCTCTCTCTTTGATTCTCAATACCATGTTCTCCTCGATGTTCTTGGAGATCTATTCGATGCAATATTCTTTTGCGGTGTGTTTGTCGAGATCCGATGAATTGTGGATTTATGATCAACTTATCTACGAATATTATTTGAAACTTCTCTGAATTCTTTTATGCATGATTTGATATCTTTGTAATTCTCTTCGAACTATCAGTTTAGTTTGGCCAACTAGATTGGTTTTCTTGCAATGGGAGAAATGCTAAGCTTTGGGTTCAATCTTGCGGTGTCCTCTCCCAGTGATAGAAGGGGCAGCGAGGCACATATTGTATTGTTGCCATCGAGGATAAAAAGATGGTGTTTACATCATATTGCTTGAGTTTATTCCTCTACATCATGTCGTCTTACTTAAAGCATTACTTTGTTATTCATGAACTTAATACTCTAGATGCACGCAGGAGTCGGTCGATGTGTGGAGTAATAGTAGTAGATGCAGGCAGGAGTCGGTCTACTTGACACGGAGGTGATGCCTATATTTCAGAATCATTGCCTTAGACATCGTCATAACTTTGCGCTTTTCTATCAATTGCTCGATAGTAATTTGTTCACCCACCGTATTATTTGCTATCATGAGAGAATCCTCTAGTGAAACCTATGGCCCCCGGGTCTATTTTCCATCATATAAGTTTTTGATCTACTATTTTGCATCGTATAAGTTTCCAATCTACTATTTGCAATCTTTTACTTTCAGATCTATAAACCAAAAAACCCCAAAAAATTTTACTTTATCTTTTGTTTAGTTTTATCTATATCTCACTTTTGCGAGTGACTGTGAAGGGATTGACAACCCCTTTATCGCGTTGGCTGCAAGTGTTTGATTGTTTGTGCAGGTATTGGTGATTTGTGTGTTGTCTCCTACTGGATTGATACCTTGGATCTCTAACCGAGGGAAATACTTATCTCTACTTTGCCGCATCACCCTTTCCTCTTCAAGGGAAAAACCAACGCAAGCTCAAGAAGTAGCACCATCCTACGTTATAGGCCGTTCGACCTATATCTGACTAATAGAAAGAAAACTATGCCAATTTTGCAAAAAGGTACCCGCACCCCTCTTCGCATTTGCAGATAAGGCCTTCCTTCGTTCATCCTTATCTCCCACAAGATAAACTACTCATATAAATGCATCTTTGAAAGATCGTGGATGTCGCCTAGAGGGGGGGGGGGAATAGGTGCTTTAAAATAATTATGGTTTAGGCTTGAACAAATGCGGAATAAACCTAGTGGTTAATTTGTCAAGCACGAAACCTACAACAACTAGGCTCACCTATGTGCACCAACAACTTATGCTCAGCAAGATAAACTACTAGGTGATAGCAAGATATATGACAAAAAACAATATGGCTATCACAAAGTAAAGTGCATAAGTAAAGAGCTCGGGTAAGAGATAACCGAGGCACGCGGAGACGATGATGTATCCTGAATTTCACACCCTCGCGGTTGCTAATCTCCATTTGAAGCGGTGTGGAGGCACAATGCTCCCCAAGAAGCCACTAGGGCCATCATAATCTCCTCACGCCCTCGCACAATGCAAGATGTCGTGATTCCACTAAGGGACTGCTACCTCTTGAGCACTGCGTTGGTTTTCCCCGAAGAGGAAGGGATGATGCAGCAAAGTAGCGTAAGTATTTCCCTTAGTTTTTGAGAACCAAGGTATAAATCCAGTAGGAGGCTACGCGTCAGTCCCTTGTACCTGCACAAAACAAATAAATCCTCGCAACCAACACGATAAGGGGTCGTCAATCCCTACACGGCCACTTATGAGAGTGAGATCTGATAGATATGATAAGATAATTTTTTTGGTATTTTTATGATAAAGATGCAAAGTAAAAGCGAAGGAAATAACTAAGTATTGGGATATTAATATGATGAAGATAGACCCGGGGCCATAGGTTTCACTAGTGGCTTCTCTCGAGAGCATACGTATTCTACGGTGGGTGAACAAATTACTGTTGAGCAATTGACAGAATTGAGCATAGTTATGAGAATATCTAGGTATGATCATGTATATAGGCATCACATCCGAGACAAGTAGACCGACTCCTGCCTGCATCTACTACTATTAGTCCACTCATCGACCGCTATCCAGCATGCATCTAGAGTATTACGTTAATGAAAATAGAGTAATGCCTTAAGCAAGATGACATGATGTAGAGGGATAAACTCATGCAATATGATGAAAACCCCATCTTGTTATCCTCGATGGCAACAATACAATACGTGCCTTGCTGCCCCTACTGTCACTGGGAAAGGACACTGCAAGATTGAACCCAAAGCTAAGCACTTCTCCCATTGCAAGAAAGATCAATCTAGTAGGCCAAACCAAACTGATAATTCGAAGAGACTTGCAAAGATAACCAATCATGCATAAAAGAATTCAGAGAAGATTCAAATATTGTTCATAGATAGACTTGATCATAAACCCACAATTCATCGGTCTTAACAAACACACCGCAAAAAGAAGATTACATCGAATAGTTCTCCACAAGAGAGGGGGAGAACATTGTATTGAGATCCAAAAAGAGAGAACAAGCCATCTAGCTACTAACTATGGACCCGTAGGTCGGAGGTGAACTACTCACACTTCATCGGAGGGGCTATGGTGTTGACGTAGAAGCCCTCCGTGATCGATGCCCCCTCCGGCGGAGCCCCGGAACAGGCCCCAAGATGGGATCTCGTGGATACAGAAAGTTACAGCGGTGGAATTAGGGTTTTGGCTCCGTATCTGATCGTTTGGGATACATAGGTATATATAGGAGGAAGGAGTACGTCGGTGGAGCAACAGTGGGCCCATGAGGATGGAGGGCGCGCCTGGGTGGGGGGGGTAGGTGCGCCCCCTACCTCGTGGCCTCCTCTTTTGTGTCTTGACGTAGGGTCCAAGTCTCCTGGGTCTTGTTCGTTGAGAAAATCACGTTCCCGAAGGTTTCATTCCGTTTGGACTCCGTTTGATATTCCTTTTCTTCGAAACCCTAAAACAGGCAAAAAACAGCAATTCTGGTCTGGGCCTCCGGTTAATAGGTTAGTCCCAAAAATAATATAAAAGTGGATAATAAAGCCCAATAATGTCCAAAATAGTAGATAATATAGCATGGAGCAATCAAAAATTATAGAAACGTTGGAGACGTATCAAGCATCCCCAAGCTTAATTCCCGCTCGTCCTCGAGTAGGTAAATGATAAAAATAGAATTTTTGATGCGGAGTGGTACTTGGCATAATTTTAATGTAATTCTTCTTAATTGTGGTATGAATATTTAGATCCGAAAGATTGAAGACAAAAGTTCATATTGACATAAAAATAATAATATTTCAAGCATACTAACTAAGCAATTATGTCTTCTCAAAATAACATGGCCAAAGAAAGTTCATCATTACAAAATCATATAGTTTAGTCATGCTCCATTTTCGTCACACAAGAATGCTCTCATCATGCACAACCCTGATGACAAGCCAAGCAATTATTTCATACTTTAGTAATCTCAAACCTATAAACTTTCACGCAATATATGAGCGCGAGCCATGGACATAGCACTATGGGTGGAATAGAATATAATGAGGGGGGTTATGTGGAGAAGATAAAAAAGGAGAAAGTCTCACATCAACGAGGCTAATCAATGGGCTATGGAGATGCCCACCGATTGATGTTAATGCAAGGAGTAGGGATTGCCATGCAACGGATGCACTAGAGCTATAAATGTATGAAAGCTCAACAAAAGAAACTAAGTGGGTGTGCATCCAACTTGCTTGCTCACGAAGACCTAGGGCACTTGAGGAGGCCCATTGTTGGAATATACAAGCCAAGTTCTATAATGAAAATTCCCACTAGTATATGAAAGTGACAGAACAAGAGACTCTCTATCATGAAGATTACGGTGCTACTTTGAAGCACAACTGTGGCAAAGGATAGTAACATTGTCCCTTCTCTCTTTTCTCTCATTTTTTCGGGCCTTCTCTTTTTTATGGCCTTTCTCTTTCTTTTTTATAATTCCTCACTTGGGACAATGCTCTAGAAAATGATGATCATCACACTTCTATTTATTTACAACTCAATGATTACAACTCGATACTAGAACAAAAGATGACTCTATATGAATGCCTCCGGCGGTGTACCGGGATATGCAATGGACCAAGAGTGACATGTATGAAAGAATTATGAATGGTGGCTTTGCCACAAATACTATGTTAACTACATGATCATGCTAAGCAATATGACAATAATGAATGTGTCATGATAAACGAAATGGTGGAAAGTTGCATGGCAATATATCTCGGAATGGCTATGGAAATGCCATAATAGGTAGGTATGGTGGCTGTTTTGAGGAAGATATAAGGAGGTTTATGTGTGAAAGAGCGTACCATATCACGGGGTTTGGATGCACCGGCGAAGTTTGCGCCAACTCTCAATGTGAGAAAGGGCAATGCACGGTACCGAAGAGGCTAGCAAGGATGGAAGGGTGAGAGTGCGTGTAATCCATGGACTCAACATTAGTCATAAAGAACTCACATACTTATTGCACAAATCTACAAGTCGTCAAAATCCTCGTCACTACGCGCATGCTCCTAGGGGGATAGATTGGTAGGAAATGACCATCGCTCGTCCCTGACTGCCACTCATAAGGAGGACAATCAAATAACACCTCATGTTTCAAATTTGTTACATAACGTTTACCATACATGCATGCTACGGGACTTGCAAACTTCAACACAAGCATTTCTCAATTTCACAACTACTCAACTAGCACGACTTTGATATTATTACCTCCATATCTCAAAACAATCATCAAGCATCAAACTTCTCTTAGTATTCAAAACACTCATAAGAAAATTTTACTAATCTTGAATACCTAGCATATTAGGATTTTAAGGAAATTACCATGCTATTTAAGACTCTCAAAATAATCTATGTGAAGCATGAGAGATCAATAGTTTCTATAAAACAAATCCAGCACCGTGCTCTAAAAGATATAAGTGACGTACTAGAGCAAAACTATATAACTCAAAAGATATGAACGAAGCACATAGAGTATTCTAACAAATTCCTAATCATGTATGGCTCTCTCAAAAGGTGTGTACAGCAAGGATGATTGTGGTAAACTAAAAATTAAAGACTCAAATCATACAAGATGCTCCAAGCAAAACACATATCATGTGGCGAATAAAAATATAGCTCCAAGTAAAGTTACCGATAGAAGTAGACGAAAGAGGGGATGCCTTCCGGGGCATCCCCAAGCTTTGGCTTTTAGGTGTACTTATATTATCTTGGGGTGTCATGGGCATCCTCAAGCTTAGGCTCTTGCCACTCCTTGTTCCATAATCCATCAAATCTTTAGCCAAAACTTGAAAACTTCACAACACAAAACTCAAAGTAGAAAATCTGGTGAGCTCCGTTAGCGAAAGAAAACAAAAGACCACTTCAAGGTACTGTAATGAACTCATTCTTTATTTATATTGGTGTTAAACCTACTGTATTACAACTTCTCTATGTTTTATAAACTATTTTACTAGCCATAGATTCATCAAAATAAGCAAACAACACACGAAAAACAGAATCTGTCAAAAACAGAACAGTCTGTAGTAATCTGTAGCTAGCGCATGATCTGGAACCCCAAAAATTCTAAAATAAATTTCTGGACGTGAGGAATTTATCTATTAATCATCTGAAAAAATAATTAACTAAATAGCACTTTCCAAATAAGAATGGCAGCAGTTCTCGTGAGCGCTAAAGTGTCTGTTTTTTACAGCAAGTGTAACAAGACTTTCCCCAAGTCTTCCCAACGGTTCTACTTGGCACAAACACTAATTAAACACAAAAACACAACCAAAACAGAGGCTAGATAAATTATTTATTACTAAACAGGATCAAAAGTCAAGGAATAAAAATAAAATTGGGTTGCCTCCCAACAAGCGCTATCGTTTAACGCCCCTAGCTAGGCATAACAAGCAAGGATAGATTTAGGTATTGCCATCTTTGGTAGGCAATCCATAAGTGGCTCTCATAATAGATTCATAAGGTAATTTAATTTTCTTTCTAGGAAAGTGTTACATGCCTTTCCTTAAAGGAAATCGGGATCTAATATGTCCTTCCTTCATATCAATAATTGCACCAATCGTTCTAAGGAAAGGTCTAACAAGAATAATAGGACATAAAGGATTGCAATCTATGTCAAGAACAATAAAATCTACGGGTACATAATTCCTATTTGCAACAATAAGAACATCATTAATTCTTCCCATAGGTTTCTTAATAGTGGAATCCGCAAGGTGCAAGTTTAGAGAGAAATCATCAAAATCACGGAAACGTAACAAATCACACAAAGTCTTTGGAGTCGTGGAAACACTAGCACCAAAATCACATAAAGCATAGCATTCATGATCTTTAATTTTATTTTTAATAGTTGGTTCCCACTGATCATAAAGTTTTCTAGGGATAGAAACTTCCAATTCAAGTTTTTCTTCATAAGATTGCATCAAGGCATCAACGATATGTTTAGTAAACGCTTTATTTTGACTATAAGCGTGAGGAGAATTTAGCACAGATTGCAACAAAGAAATACAATCAATCAAAGAGCATTTCCATAGTTAAATTCCTTGAAATCCATAATAGTGGGTTTAGAAACATCTAGGGTTTTAATTTCTTCAATCCCACTTTTATTAATTTTAGCATCAAGATCAAAAAATTCTGAATTCTTGGACGCCTTCTAGGTAAAGGTGGATCATATTCAGTCCCACCATTATGAAGATTCATATTGCAAAACAAAGATTTAATAGGGGACACATCAATAACTTTTAGATCTTCATCTTTATTTTCATAGCAATCCGGTTTAGCGGCCATCCTATTAACTAAGGTAGCCTGCTTATCCGAAATTTTAGCAGTCAATTTCCCAAGACGAGCAATCTGGGATCTTAAACCATCGAATTCTTTAGACATATCATCAAGCTCTTTATTCATAAAACTTTTCTGTTCCTTAAGCTCGTTCCTGAAGAAACTATTATGTTCAAATTGCAAAACCATAAAACTCCTGACATTGCTTTCGATCTCTTCTAACCTTTTAAGGTGAAGATCACCAAATTTAGGTAGAGCCATAGTGGCAAGCAAACTAACACACAAGCAAACAAAAAGCAAGCGGGCAAAAAGAGGCAAATAGAGAAAGAGAGGGATGATAGAGAGAGGGGGCGAATAAAACGGCAAGGGTGAAGTGGGGGAGAGGAAAACGAGAGGCAAATGGCAAATAATGTAATGCGGGAGATAAGGGTATGTGATGGGTACTTGGTATATTGACTTTTGCATAGACCTCCCCGGCAACGGCGCGAGAAATCCTTCTTGCTACCTCTTGAGCACTGCGTTGCTTTTCCCTGAAGAGGAAGGGATGATGCAATAAAGTAGCGTAAGTATTTCCCCCAGTTTTTGAGAACCAAGGTATCAATCCAGTAGGAGGCTACGCGTCAGTCCCTCGTACCTGCACAAAACAAATAAATTCTCGCAACCAACGCGATAAGGGGTTGTCAATCCCTACACGGCCACTTACGAGAGTGAGATCTGATAGATATGATAAGATAATATTTTTGGTATTTTTATGATAAAGATGCAAAGTAAAATAAAAGCAAAGTAAAAGCAAAGGAAATAACTAAGTATTGGGAGATTAATATGATGAAGATAGACCCGGGGGCCATAGGTTTCACTAGTGGCTTATCTCGAGAGCACAAGTATTCTACGGTGGGTGAACAAATTACTGTTGAGCAATTGACAGAATTGAGCATAGTTATGAGAATATCTAGGTATGATCATGTATATAGGCATCACATCTGAGACAAGTAGACCGACTCCTTCCTGCATCTACTTATATTACTCCACTCATCGACCGCTATCCCGCATGCATCTAGAGTATTAAGTTAATGAAAACAGAGTAACACCTTAAGGAAGATGACATGATGTAGAGGGATAAACTCATGCAATATGATGAAAACCCCATCTTTTTATCCTCGATGGCAACAATACAATACGTGCCTTGCTGCCCCTACTGTCACTGGGAAAGGACACCGCAAGATTGAACCCAAAGCTAAGCACTTCTCCCATTGCAAGAAAGATCAATCTAGTAGGCCAAACCAAGCTGATAATTCGAAGAGACTTGCAAAGATAACCAATCATACATAAAAGAATTCAGAGAAGATTCAAATATTATTCATAGATAGACTTGATCATAAACCCACAATTCATCGGTCTCAACAAACACACCGCAAAAAGAAGATTACATCGAATAGTTCTCTAGAAGAGAGGGGGAGAACATTGTATTGATATCCAAAAAGAGAGAAGAAGCCATCTAGCTACTAACTATGGACCCGTATGTCTGAGTTGAACTACTCACACTTCATCAGAGGGGATATGGTGTTGATGTTGAAGCCCTCCGTGATCGATGCCCCCTCCGGCAGAGCTCCGGAATAGGCCCCAAGATGGGATCTCGTGGATACAGAAAGTTACGACGGTGGAATTAGGGTTTTGGCTCCGTATCTGATCGTTTGGGGGTACGTAGTTATATATAGGAGGAAGGAGTACGTCGGTGGAGCAACAGGGGGCCCACGAGGGTGGAGGGCGCGCCTGGGGGGGGGGTATGCGTGCCCCCTACCTCGTGGCCTCCTCTTTTGTGTCTTGACGTAGGGTCCAAGTCTCTTGGGTCTTGTTCGTTGAGAAAATCACGTTCCCGAAGGTTTCATTCCGTTTGGACTCCATTTGATATTCCTTTTCTTCGAAACCCTAAACAGGCAAAAAAACAATAATTCTTGGTTGGGCCTCTGGTTAATAGATTAGTCCCAAAAATAATATAAAAGTGGATAATAAAGCCCAATAATGTCCAAAACAGTAGATAATATAGCATGGAGCAATCAAAAATTATAGATACGTTGGAGACGTATCAGGGACCCTTGAGGGCGGTCACCGAACCCGTACAAATGGCAACCCTTAGGGGCGGTCGCCAAACCCGTACACTTTGGCAACCCTTGGGGGCGGTCACCGAAACCCGTCAAATTGCTCGGGGGGATCTATTGGAGAACCGACGCTTGCCCAGAGTTTTACACCACAATGATTGAGCTCCGAACACCACCAACCGTCTAGGGTGCCCAAGCACCCAAGAGGAACAAGCTCAAGGGTACCAAGAACCCAAGAATAATAAGCTTCTCAACTTGTAACTTCCACGTATAACCATGGAGAACTCAAACCGATGCACCAAATGCAATGGCAAGGGCACACAGAGTGCCCAAGTCCTTCTCTCTCAAATCCCACTGAAGCAACTAATGTTAGGGAGGAAAATGAGAGGAAGAACAAGAAGGAGAACACCAAGAACTCCAAGATCTACATCCAAGGGGTTTCCCTCACATAGAGGAGAAAGTGATTGGTGAAAATGTGGATCTAGATCTCCTCTCTCTTTTCCCTCTAAAACTAGCAAGAATCCATGGAGGGATTGAGAGTTAGCAAGCTCGAAGAAGGTCAACAATGGGGGAAGAACACGAGCTCAAAGGATAAGGTTGAATGGGGAAGAAGACCCCCTTTTATAGGAGCTCCCGAATCCAACCGTTATGTGCTCAGTCCGCGCACGAGCGGTACTACTGTTCAAGGGAGCGGTACTACCGCCCGAGTGGTAGAACACGAAGAGCGGAGCAAAAATAGAGGGTGAGGCAGAGCCGTATGAGCGGCACTACTGCTAGAGCCAGCGGTACTACCGCTGGGACCACGCACAGCGCCTACCACAAGCACATGGAGAAGGAACAAGGAGGAGGGCCATTGAGCGGCACTAGGGGCGGTGGTAGCCGCGGTACTACCGCACATGAGCGGTACTACTGCTCCTACTGCCGCTGAACCCGACACGAGAAAACCATGTCTCGAGTCAAGGCGGTACCAACGCGGAACCGGAGCCATACTACCACTTATGGCCATGGGAGGTACTACCGCTGTGGGACAGCGGTACTACCGCTTGTGGCGATACACGGTACTGCTACTCCGGCCCAGCGGTACTACCGCTGGCGCCATCCTAATGCCACTTCCACGAAAACAAGTATACTCCAAGAAAAACCAGAACTGCCAAAACTTCTGCAAATGAGCTCTGAATTGAACAAACTCAAGCTTGTTGGATACAAGACGACGAGTAGCATTAAAACAACGAAGAACAGGGGAGGTATGCCTAACAAATTGAGGAGTGAAACCTCCAACAGCGAAGAACAGGCATAACCTCCAACATCGAAAACATCATAGAAGATGCAAGTGAACTCCGTTTTCGATGAACTCAAGCTTGTCATCAAGATGACCATAAGCTCCAAAACTCTCAAAGAGAACCAAACAAGAACCAAGAAAGATGATGCAAGGATGCAATGGTTTGAGCTCTCTACGAACGATATGATCAAGCTACTCATCATCGAGCCCCCCTTGATAGTATGACAATCGATCCTATAACCCGGTCTCCCAACTACCACTATGAGACCGGTAAAATAGAAAACCTATCAAGGGCAAACATTTGTCTTGCACATAGTCCACTTGAGCTAGATGATGACGATCTTGACTCCCTCAACTTGGACCACCTTTCTTGATTGTGTTGGTTCGATGAAGACTAGTTGATTGCTCCCCCATACTCCACCATGGGTGAGCCACTCTTCGGCACATCTTCATAAATCCATTGTTACCATAATGGACAGCAAGCTTCAAGCATTTGATCTCTTCATGATGCTCCACTTGAACTTGCACATCGCAACCTTGGATCTTTCCAATTCTGTTCATTTGAATGATCACACAATCTTCTTCTTCAAGACATGCTTGCAATAAGTTCAACACTCACATGACCAATCTTTGGATAATTCCTTGAACAGCACCTTGGTCGACACAAACTCTCCTTAAAACCAACACATGTACTCCAAGAAAAGCCTATGGACAAAACCTTCAAATATAACTCAAGGCAACCATTAGTCCATAGAGATTGTCATCAATTACCAAAACCAAACATGGGGGCACCACATATTCTTTCAATCTTGATGTTTCGTGCAACACAAGGGCATCTTGTTAGTTATTTTAAAGCGCCTATTCACCCCCCCCCCCCCCCCTCTAGGGGGCATCCATGATATTTCACTTGGTTTATAAGCAAACGGCCCAGCAATGCACTACTACCAGGCAAGCATCGCAATGGTTGGAGCCTGACTCTTCCACGTAGTACACCTGAGTTTGATTCCTTGTGAGTGATTTTTTTTCTTTTTGGTTTAATTTTTCTTTTATCAAGCATATCTTCTTAAAATATTCGTATCTTTTGAATCCTAACTCGAAATCTTATAGGTTATATATGAAAATTACTTAGAAAAATGTGTAGATTTCAGAAATGATATCATCTTACATGTTAATCATTTCTAACACCAGGTTTTGGATGCAATCTTAACTAATACCCTTTTCATATGGGGTATTTTGAAAATGCCTATTATATACGTTCCTACACCATTTAAATTCGCACAAAAGCTATTGTTGGCTACAAAGCATGGACACGGGGACATGCTCGGACACGCGGGGATACGCGTATCCCGTCGTATTTCCCGAATTGAGAATTAAAAGAAAGAAAGAAAGGGGGGACACGAATGGGATATGGAAGGGACACAAGGCAACACTGGATCTGGAGCACCCTCCCGCCGCCGCGCTGCTGCTACTGCGCCCTCGCCGCCGTGCTGCTACTGTTGTGTCCTCGCCGCGGTGCTGCTACGCCCTCGCCACCGCGGTGCTGCTGTTGCTGCGCCCGCGACGCTGCCTTTGCTGCTGCTGCATCCCCCGCTGCAGCATTGGCCGCCATTGCTGCTGCGGCAAGAGGAGCACGATGGGAGGAGGGCGGTGGCAAGAGCTGTTGCGGGGTAGATGAGAAATCCGTCGCTGGGAGGAGAGTGGTGGTTTGGTCAAAGAGTTAGTGTAGAGAGAGATAGGGCTTGAGTTTTGACGGTGCAGATTAATCTGTAGCATCGAGTTGCTCTTGAATGGCACTAGCTGTGCCGGCCCAACTACTAATGGATCATCTTCTTTGTGGCCTAGATACTGCTGAATGGGGCGATCTCTTTCTCGTTATTTTTTCTTCTTTAACTCTATATTACATGGCATATTTTTATTTATTTTGATATATACTTGTCGTGTTCCCGATGGACTGTTTTTGGAAAATGTCGTATCCCGTGTTCGCGTATGCACGTCACCGTGTCAGTGTCCCTATATCCGTGCTTTTTAGATTATTGGTACTATATGGGATGTTGATTCCAAACAGCTACCATATGCTAAAGGGTACAACAAGTATATAATTATCCTCTCTATTTCGCACAATGCACAATAACCGACCCATATACGAT
This sequence comes from Triticum aestivum, assembly GCF_018294505.1. Classification (NCBI taxonomy): domain Eukaryota; kingdom Viridiplantae; phylum Streptophyta; class Magnoliopsida; order Poales; family Poaceae; genus Triticum; species Triticum aestivum. The sequence goes on along the minus strand of NC_057806.1, from coordinate 595,822,705 downwards.
AATGTACACTAAACTACTAATATGTTGTACTAAAGTTGAGACACATATTTTATGACGGGGGGAGTACTTCTCTATTTTCATCCCAATGCAAATATTTGTTGAGAATCACTAAGGAGGAACGACAACAAACGCGTAAAAAGATAGTGGCAACTAGGTAAATATTTTCGTAGTCTAATAAAGTGGAAACACTTTGAGAGTTTGAGTACACTAAAATCATTACGCCTTGTCATGCAACATCGTGAAAGATTTCAAAAAAAATTCTAATGTCGTCGGGTGTGTGTATGAGGGATCATTTTTTTTCTCCTGGTGCAACACACGGGCATGTTTGCTTGTACCTAATAATAAGGGGGCTATTGCTTGTGGCGGTACGTCACAGAAATTGCTCCTCAAGTTGCAGAATATTACCCACCAATACCATCTATAAGTGATAAAAATATTTTATATAGGGAATTCTGCGTCTAGGCCAGCCCATGCAACAGGGACCTCTTATACCGCGCTCTGCGCTTGGAGACGACACAGTGTGCCCATTTGGGCCGGTCCATGTCCAGGCGGCCTGTTTTTCAATATCGTTTTTTCATTTTCATTTTTTTCTATTTTAAATAATTTGGGACTTCAAAAAAATTTCAAAAACAATTCAGAATAAAATGTATAATAAATCAAAAATTGTTTGTGGACTCAAAATATGTTCAAAATTATGAAAACAAATGTTTGGGAAATCAAAAAATGTTCACGATTTTATTAAATAAATTGTGTAATAAAAAATTCTGATGAAATTGAAAAAAAATCGCCAATTCAAAAACTGTTCATGAATGAAAAAATATCCTAAAAATTAAAAAACTGTTCATGACTTACAAAATAGTTTGATCATTCATGAAATGTTCGCTGATTCAAAAAGTGATATTTAAATCAAAATTTCTTCGTTAATTTAAAAAATTGTTTCACCAATTTCCAAAAAATATTTGTCGATTCTAGGAATGTTCGCAGATTCAAGAAAATTGGTTTCAAAATGTTTGGAAATAGTATAAAATGTTCATGAATTCAAAAAATATTTTGGATTCTAGAAAATGTTTGTAAAGGTAAAATTGTTCATGAATTTGAAAAATGTTGACAATTTAAAATATGTTCAGGATTTTAAAAAATGTTCATGATTTCAAAAATTGTTCATGATTTGACGACATTGTGAGTGATAGTGTATTTCGATGATGCAGTAAAATATGGTCATTGCCATTGAAGATTGTGATTTTTTTCCGTTGCAATGCACGGTCATTTTGCTAGTACAAGAATGAAAACAAACAGACGAGGCGAACAAATGAACAAATGTTTTAGCAACTAACGGGCCAGCCCACAAACACGATGGTATGTACACTCACCTTGGCGAGACATATCCGCACCCATCAGGATGAAATCCTATTCAATGCCATTTACAGTTGTTGCGCAAATTGCGAAATCACTAATTAAGGAGTATCCATTGCAAAGATCACTTTCATATTCTCAAGTTACGACGAGCGGTGCATTGCATGTGCGCCATTTCAATCTTCGCAAGTTGCGGAATCACTAATTAAGAGGTACCCATTGCAAATCCTACTCATTTATTTTTTAAACCGCGCATGCGAATCGCGAAGCGTTTTAACAACTGGATTTCTCGCATCGAGATCTTTAAAACTAGATCCCGGGTTAATAATTTTCAACTAATTTTTCACGGAAAGAGAAAAAAACAGAGCATGGAGCACAATTTTTTCCCACTTTTTTCATTTCCCAAGAGGCACGCCTCCACTCGACGCAAATCTGTGTGTCTCCCGGAAGGGAAAAATGTTTTTCTTTCTTTTGAGACGCACAGATACCCCTCAAGGAAGCAAACTTGTGCAATCTCAAAGAAAAAACATGTATCTCTACTAGAAGCAAATCTATGCCTGTTGTGAAAAAAAGAAAAAAACATGTTTTTTTTGTATTCTGAGAGGCATAGTTGTGCCTCTCGTGGAAGCAAAACTCTGGCTCCACGAGAAGCAAATCTGTGCCTCTTGCTAAATAGAAAAATATATTTTTCTCTCTTTCCGAGAGGCATAGCTTGCAGGAAGCAAATATGTGCCTCCACGAAAATCAAATCTGCATCTCTTCTGGAAGAAAAAAAATTGTATTTTTCCCTTTTTCAAAAGCCATAACTATGCCTCTCGCGGAAGTAAAATTGTGCCTCCACGCAAAGTAAATTTGTGTCTCTGGTGGAAGAAAAAACATTTTTTTTCTCTTTCCGAAAGGCACAGTAACTCTCGCGGAGGCAAACCTGTGCTTCTCGTGGAAGAAAAAGAATGCTTTTTGACATAAAAAATTTCAAAATTGTTTTGGGTCCAAAATATAGGGAAAACCAAAAAACCCCATCTAAAATATGAAAACATGTACAAAAAAATTAAAAAAACAAATATGAGGAAGCATCCAAGACGCGACATGTGGCGACCGCGGAGAGTGCAGTGCTACCCCTCAAATAGTTGTTCTGTGTAAACTCGTGCATACGCGCTTCAACCTTGGGCTCGGTCCATTACATACTTTTTCATTGTCGTTTGCTCGCGCACGCTAGGTCTGATCGACTGGTCGACGTTTTTTGTCACCGGTTTCGAAATCTCCTAAAAGGTACCATCTTTTTTCTAGGATGACTTTTTCTCGCACGAGATTTGTGCAATTTTTCCTTCCCTTGCGAGGCCCTTGCCTCGTGAGGCGCACGTCAGCAGGCACCCCAGGCGGATCAGAGGCGCCATCAGGAGCCTCGCGAGGCGGTCTCCCAAGGCCTCCTCCCCCGAGGCAGTCAACTTAAGGGCTCCTCAGCCCGATCGCGCAGCCCTGCCCCATCAGGTGGGTGACTCGCACCAGAGGCTGTGCCAGCAGGCGTGGATGTGGAGATTTTCCTCATTCGTGCTAAGGGAGCAACGCCGGCACGGCGGTTCCCAAAGCAACTCCCAAACTTTGCCTGAACGGTGCAAGAAGGCCAAGGCGACGGGCACACCTGGGTGGAGGTCATCTCCGAGCTCACCGGTGTGTCACGGTAGAAGGATTTTGCAGGCGAAAACCACCTTTAGTCAGGATAAGCTGCGTCCCTGTCCCCCTTCATACTGGCTGTTGTGGCAACCCTTCCCGCTAAGTGTTTTTGGTGGAAGAGGACCAAGGCTAGTATAAAAGAGGGCGGGTGAAAGGATCGATAAAGTTGACTAGAGGGGGGGTGAATAGGCAACTAACAATTTTTATCTTTTCTTTACCAATTTAAACTTTGCATTAAAGTAGGTTGTCAAGATATGCAACTAGGTGAACAACCTATATGATGCAACAACAACAAGCATACACGCAAGCAAGGGATATAACACAAATAAGCTTGCACAAGTAAAGGCACGAGATAACCAAGAGTGGAGCCGGTGAAGATGAGGATGTGTTACTGAAGTTCCTTCCTTTTGAGGGGAAGTACGTCTCCATTGGAGCGGTGTGGAGTCACAATGCTCCCCAAGAAACCACTAGGGCCACCGTATTCTCCTCACGCCCTCACACAATGCGAGATGTCGTGATTCCACTATTGGTGCCCTTGAAGGCGGCGACCGGACCTTTGCAAACAAGGTTGGGGCTCTCTCCACCACTAAATTGGAGGCCCCCAACGAAACCACGGAGCTTCACCACAATGGAATGTGGCTCCGAGGTGACCTCAACCGTCTAGGGTGCTCAAGCACCCAAGAGTAACAAAATCCACACAAGAAAGTATGGGGAAGCAAATATCCTTTGGTGGAAGTGTAGATCTAGGTCTCCTCCTTCAATCCCTAGCAAATCAACAAGTTTGAGTGGCTAGAGAGAGAGATCGGGCAAGAGAGCTTGAGTGGCATTAATGGTGGAGTGAGAGAGGTAAGAGGTAAACGTGGTAGGTGGAAGAACCACCCTTATATAGCAAACCCTAAATCCAACCGTTACTGCGAATTATGTACTGCAGCGGTACAACCGGTCCTTGCCCCGGTACAACCGGGCCTCACAGTTTACCAGCAGAACCCTACCAGGCAGTACAATCGGGCTAGCAAGCGGTAGTACCGGTCTATGAGAACAACTAGAACAACCGCCCAGCCACCGTTCAACCACTGCAATGAAACAGTAGGGTGTCACCCCTGAGTGCGGTAGTCGAGCGGTACACGACCGGTGCAACCGCCTGGCCTTGGACGCTTGAGCGATTAAGTCCCAAGCGGTAGAACCGCTCGGGGCACCGGTGGTACCGGTGTGCGGGGCACAACCGGACCAACCGGGCCACCACTGCCCAAGTACCGCATCAAAACAGAGGTATGACCGGTTGTTGAGCGGTACTTGTCTGGAACAACCGCCACAGTCATTGTAGAACATGGTGGCGGTACCACCGCTCGGGAGCAGTGGTACAACCGCTCGAACAAGACTGGGTAAGCGCCATGGGCCAGCGGTACAACCGCTCGCACGAGCGGTACAACCGCTGGGAAAGCACAATAAGAAGCAAGAGAGAAGGGAAGCTCTTGCTCTCAACGAAAAGAAGGCAAGAGAGGGGTGTGGCAAGAGTGTACGTGAAAATATTCCCCAACACCTTCTAATGTGGATTCCCTCTTGATAGTACGGGTTCCCTACGACCAAAGAGATAAAAACGTAGAAAACCCCGTCTTCGATCTTTTCCTTCCAGAGAGAATAGCTAACCGATGTGCGCCTAATCACCGAGAACCTAAATCACTTAGCACACGATTAGACCAACAAAGGGTTGTCATCATCATCCAAAACACAAAGTAGGGAAATGCCCTTACAATCTCCCCCTTTTTGGTGGATGATGACAACAACACGATTTGAAAGAGAGAAGTCTAGAAAATATAGACGGGACTCCCCCTAGATGTGTGCCCCAATTTGAGATTGCTATTGGAGTGCAAGAACACACATTAAGGACGAGACTCCCCCTAGATTTTATAGACTCCTACTAGACATGCGAATATAAGCATTAAGCACATAAAAGGAAGGTAAGGACTATAACGGATAAAACAACAATATTAACGGCAATAATGATAGATAGATAAGCGCATGTCTCACACCATGCAAGTCGAAATAAGCAACAAGGTCCACAAACTAAAGTTCCACACGACACGAACGAACAAACCACAAAAACACAAACCCAAGCAAATCAAATCAAATCCCATGCAAATCCCGAGACCTAATAGAACTCTCTCCCCCTTTGGCATCAAGACACCAAAAAGGAAAGAGCGAAGCTAATGCCCCAGAGCTCAGTCGTCCTCCTCTAACTCCTCGGTAGCATCTGGATCCTCATCATCATCAGACTCGTCATCTTTGCCCCGATATGCGTCCTCCATGATGTCATCAGCAACAGCAAAGGAGGTGGAGGGCTGGCGAGGAGCCTCATCATCAGACCACGTGTTGTGCGTAGAGATCCATCGCTCCTCCAGTGTGATGCTCTTCTCGGAACCACTATGAACAGGCATGTTGAAGTGCTTCATCATCGCAATCTGACGACACCGGGCATGCTTCTCATTGACATGGGCGTCATACAACCTCTTCTGAATGTCGGTCTGGAGGCAGAAAGTTTTCTTCACCTTGGCCATGAGCTTGGTCACCCAAGAGGGCTTGGCCCCTGGCTCCATCTCAAAGTTTTCATCATCAGAAGTGGCATAGACATCCTCGGGGGCATGAGCAGGAAAGCGAGGCTCGGCATGCTTCTTTTTCTTGAGAAGCTTGACCTCATGCATGGTGAGATTATCTGGAGATGTGAGAAGCTCTCCAGGACAGCGAACAACCCAAACTGAGTTCATAAAACACATGACAAACAAAGCATAAATAGGGACCTTTCTGTAGATGACCATGTTGTACATCTCGTGCCACAGCCAGTTGGACACATCAAAAGTTGCACCAGAGCCCACCTTTGTCTTCATAGCAACCATCAAGTCAACAAGGTAGCCATGAATTTCATCTTGATTGCCCACCTTGAGCAGAAGCACATTGCGGAACACACGATGCATGATGTCAAAGACCTTCTCAAGATCCTTGGACTCTCCAAGAATACCACGGCCCCACATGTACAGAGGGGCAAGCTTCTCCTTAGGCATGGACTCAGGATGGTCGTGAGGACGAATGCCACCCCTCCCTTCAAGACTGGTATCATCATACCCAATGGCACTGCAAAAGGCCCTCCAGGGAACTTGAAAGAGCTCATCACGACACATGAAAGTGAGAGTGCGCTCGTCATCTTCTCTAAAATGAACAGTGGTGTAGAACTGATGGATAAGCTAAACATCAAAGTCACAGTTGACTGACATGAGCTTGACTAGATCAAACTCCTCATAGAAAGACATGGCCTCACCAAAATACTCCAAGTTGTTCCTCCAATGGTCTAGATCAATGGTCCACTGCTTGGCATACCTGTCCTTGTTGTGCTCAAAGAGTTCATGAACAATCCGCACTTGCATCTCATTCCGGAACTGAATGGTGGTCCAATGAGGTGCAATGGTAACCTCATATGGATTCTTTGAGCGGAAGGCTTCCCAATCCTTGGCTTTCCAATGGTGCAAGGGCAAAGCCACACATTGCTTGGCAGCGGCAGACTTCTCACGGCGAGTGGGCTTGCTGGGAACCACAACCTCTTCATCAGACTCAGCAGGGCACGAGCATCTCCTAGCCCGCTTCTTGGTCTTGCGAGGGGCAGAGTGAGAACTAGAGCCACCTGCACAAACACACGAGGATAACACAAGAAACCCAGCAAAGATGAGAGGATTGCACACACGAGCAAAGGAATAGATAGATTGCAAAAACAGAGAAGACATAATAGGGCTATGTGGTTCAGATATCACGGTTGAACCGGGACTCCTACCGGTAGTACTGCTCTAGCGGTTGTACCACCCCTAGAGGCGGTGGAACAGCTAAACAGTGACACTACTAGTAGAAGATGGATCTAACCATGAGATAATAATCACACTAGCCATATTCTAACCTCTAAGAAATGCAATTTAAGCAGGAGGCAAATATAGATCTCTTCCACCCAATAGTTTAAACAATAAACACGGAATGTCAAGTAATGCCCTAGGAGTAGGGAAAGAACCCTAGAACGAAGAACGAAGGACATGGAGCATTACCCGCATCCATGGGAAGAGATCGGGAAGGAGGAGGCATCCACGGAGAGAATCCACGGAGAGCCCACATATCTGAAGCGCGAGAAGCACTCCGGGACAGGGGCAATGGCGACCGGCAGCTAGGGCACGAGATGTGAAGGACAGGGGATGAGGGGAAAACAGAAAACCCTTTAGACCCGTCGGCTATATATAGGCCCATACACGCGCAGCGGTTGTATTGCTTCCTGGTATGGGCCAGTGGTTGCGGGCGGTACTTCCGTCGCCAAGAGGGCAGCGGTAGTACCGCCTGTAACCAACCGGTAGTACCGGCTAGATGGAAACCCTGGGGTTGAGCAGTGGAACCGCTCAAACACCGTTGGGAGCCCTTCTAGGACGGTACAACCCGAGTGTACCAGCGGTTGAACCGCGCGTAACGCCGGTTGTACTGCCCAGGCACCATTACCCGAGCCAAGATCAAATGTGTGCAACTGGATTAGATGGTTTAAAGGGGAAGGAGAGAGGCTTGGGATAGAGCACGAAACTAGAATATGGTGTGAGGATCTCCAAGAGATCAAAAGGAAACCAACGAGAGAAAGAAAAACACACTTCGAGACCACAACACCTAGGACCTAGAAACAAGGACAAAACATGAAACACAACCTCTCCCAAGAGAGGGCGGTGGCCGAAGCCACCTATGTTTGAGTCAATTGGTATGGCACCACGAAGAATTATCCTTGGGCCCATGACCAAAACTCGTCTTTGAAGCACAAGTACCATAAAAAATGGCTAACGTGAAAGAGTTGATCAATTTATGCATAATGGGGGAGGAAGAGTTCATTGAGAGAACAACACTCCCCCTATGCCCATGCCTACACCTAGAACAAGATAACAAGATGAGTATGGTGGGGTGTGCAAGGGTTCAAGCAACATTGCTCGAATCAATGATATTTAGCTCATGCCTTAACTCGTGAAATCTTGCTTCATCCAAGGGCTTCGTGAAAATATCTGCAAGGTTATCATGAGTGTTGACATAGTTGAGCTCGATCTCCCCTCGCCTAATGTGATCCTGGATGAAGTGATACCGAATCTCAATGTGCTTCGTCTTGAAGTGTTGCACCGGGTTGAGAGAAATCTTGATGTCACTTCCATTCTCACACCAAAGAGGCACTTCGTCACAAATGACACTGTAATCCTTTAAAGTTTGCCTCATCCATAGAAGTTGTGCACAAAAACTACCGGCAGCCACATACTCTGCTTCGGTGGACGAGAGAGACACACAACTTTACTTCTTAGAAGACCAACTCGCCAAAGAGCAACCAAGGAATTGGCACCCTCCGGACGTTGACTTCCTATCTGTCGGCTTTCTGGGAACAGGGGTCCCCAGACTTGCCTGCCTGCGGCCCGCGGCATGGCTCCACCAGCGGCCCTGTACGACCCATCTTCACTAGCAAACACTCAAGACCCTCGCGAGGGGCCAAGCCTTGCGAGGCGGACGACACAAGACCTCCTCGGGGGCAGCTTCACCAGGCAGGCTCACGAGGGGTGGAGAGATCAAGGTAAGGGACACCTCACGAGGTTCCTGTGACGCAAGCCATGATGACTGGAGCCAGGAGGGCGCCAGTGCGTGCAGTGTCGTCGTTTCCTCTTTGGTGCTAAAGAGGCAAGCGCAGGCGAGGAGTCCCGAGGCACCAGGCAAAGGTTTCCATATCGGTGCAACAAGACCAAGACCAGCAGGACGGCAGGACGGAGGTCATCGTGGAGCCCAAGACAGCGTCACTATTGGGGATCATAGCAGAAATTTAAAATTTTCTACGCATCACCAAGATCAATCTATGGATTAATCTAGCAACAAGGGGAAGGGAAGTGCATCTACATACCCTTGTAGATCGCTAAGCGGAAGTGTTCAAGAGAACGAGGTTGGTGGAGTCGTACTCGTCGTGATCCAAATCACCGATGATCCTAGCGCCGAACGGACGGCACCTCCGCGTTCAACACACGTACGGAACGGAGACGTCTCCCGCGCCTTGATCCAGCAAGGAGGAGGGAGAGGTTGAGGAAGATAGTCCAATAGCAGCATGGCGGCGTGGTGGTGATGGAGTGGCAGTTCTCCGGCAGGGCTTCGCCAAGCTCACGCGGAGGAGTAGAGGTATTAGAGGGGAGGGGCTACGCCAGGTGCAAGGGTATGGCCGCCCTCCCACCCCTCCACTATTTATAGGTGGGGAGAGAGGGGGCCGGCCCCCCTAGATCCCATCTAGGGTTGGGGCGGAGGCCAAGGGGGGGGGGGAGGAGTGCCTCCCAAGTCAAGTGGAGGCCCTCCCCCTTAGGGTTTCCCCTCTCCCATGCGCATGGGCCTTGGGGGGCTGGTGCCCCTGGCCCATTAAGGCTAGGGAGCCCCCCTACAGCCCATGCTGCTGTATTGGACGTGTTGGAACATTTTCCGGACCTCCAGACCCCTCCGGAATCCTCCGGAACCTTCCGAAAGCTTCCTGGTACAATACCGGAAAAACCGAACTTTTCCTGGAACCCGAACAACAACTTTCCATATATAAATCTTTACCTCCGGACCATTCCAGAACTCCTCGTAACGTCCGGGATCTCATCTGGGACTCCGAACAACATTCGGTAATCACATACAAGTCTTCCTAATAACCCTAGCGTCATCGAACCTTAAGTGTGTAGACCCTACGGGTTCAGGAACCATGCAAACATGACCGAGACAACTCTCCGGTCAATAACCAACAGCAGGATCTGGGTACCCATGTTGGCTCCCACATGCTCCACGATGATCTCATCGAATGAACCATGATGTCAAGGATTCAATCAATCCCGTATACAATTCCCTTTGTCTATCGGTATGATACTTGCCCGAGATTCGATCGTCGGTATCCTGATACCTCGTTCAATCTCGTTACGGACAAGTCTCTTTACTCGTTCCGTAACACATCATCTCGTGATCAACTCCTTGGTCACATTGTGCACATTATGATGATGTCCTACCGAGTGGGCCCAGAGATACATCTTCATTACACGGAGTGACAAATCCCAGTCTCGATTCGTGCCAACCCAACAGACACTTTCGGAGATACCCGCAGTGCACCTTTATAGCCACCCAGTTACGTTGTGACGTTTGGTACACCCAAAGCATTCCTACGGTATCCGGGAGTTGCACAATCTCATGGTCTAAGGAAATGATACTTGACATTAGAAAAGCTTTAGCATACGAACTACACGATCTTGTGCTAGGCTTAGGATTGGGTCTTGTCCATCATATCATTCTCCTAATGATGTGATCCCATCATCAACGACATCCAATGTCCATGGTCAGGAAACCGTAACCATCTATTGATCAACGAGCTAGTCAACTAGAGGCTTACTAGGGACATGGTGTTGTCTATGTATCCACACATGTATCTGAGTTTCCTATCAATACAATTCTAGCATGGATAATAAACGATTATCATGAACAAGGAAATATAATAATAACTAATTTATTATTGCCTCTAGGGCATATTTCCAACAGTCTCCCACTTGCACTAGAGTCAATAATCCAGTTCACATCGCTATGTGATTAACACTCAAGGTCACATACCCATGTGACTAACACCCAAGGAGTTTACTAGAGTCAACAATCTAGTTCACATTACCATGTGATTAACACTCAATGAGTTCTGGGTTTGATCATGTTATGCTTGTGAGAGATGTTATAGTCAACGGGTCTGAACCTTTCAGATCTGTGTGTGCTTTACAAATCTCCATGTCATCTTGTAGATGCAGCTACCATGCTCTATTTGGAGCTATTCCAAATAATTGTTCTACTATACGAATCCGGTTTACTACTCAGAATCATCCAGATTAGTGTCAAAGATTGCATCGGCGTAACCCTTTACGACGAACTCTTTTACCACCTCCATAATCGAGAAAATTCCTTAGTCCACTAGTTACTAAGGATAACCTTGACCGTTGTCCTGTGATCCATTCCTAGATCACACTTGTACCCCTTGACTGACTCATGGCTTGGCACACTTCAGGTGCGGTACACAACATAGCATTCTTTAGAGACTATGTCTAAAGCATAGGGGATGACCTTCGTCCTTTCTCTCTATTCTGCCGTGGTCAGGTCTTGAGTTTTACTCAATACTCATACCTTATAACACAACCAAGAACTCCTTCTTTGTCGATCTATTTTTGAACTCCTTCAAAATTTTGTCATGGTATGTGTTTGTTTGAAAGTACTATTAAGCGATTTTGATCTATCCTTATAGATCTTGATGCTCAATGTTCAAGTAGCTTAATCCAGGTTTTCCATTGAAAAACACTTTGCAAATAACCCTATGTGCTTTCCAAAAACTCTACATCATTTCTGATCAACAACATATACTCATCAGAAATTCTATAGTGCTCCCACTCACTTCTTTGGAAATACAAGTTTCTCATAAACTTTGTATAAACCCAAAATCTTTGATCATCTCATCAAAGCATCCATTCCAACTCCGAGATGCTTACTCCAGTCCTTAGAAGGGTTGCTGGAGCTTTGCATACTTGTTAGCATCTTTCAGGATTGACAAAACCTTCTGGATGTATCACATACAACCTTTCCTCAAGAAAAACGTCGAGGAAACAATGTTTTGACATCCTATCTGCAAGATTTCATAAATAATGCAGTAACTGCTAACATAATTCCAACAGACTCTTAGCATCGCTACGAGTTAGAAAGTCTCATCGTAGTCAACTCCTTGAACTTGTCGGGAAACATCTTAATGACAAGTCAAGCTTTCTTAATGGTGACACTTACCATCATTGTCCGTCTTCCTTTTAAAATCCATCTGCACCCAACAGCCTTACGACCATCAAGTAGTTCTTTCAAAGTCTATACTTTGTTTTATACATGGATCCTTTCTTGGATTTTATGGCCTCGAGCCATTCGTTGGAATCCGGGCCCACCATCGCTTCTCCATAGCTCGTAGGTTCATTGTTGTCTAGCAACATGGCTTCCAAGATAGGATTACGTACCACTCTAAAGTAGTACACATCCTTGTCGACCTCTGAGGTTTGGTAGTGACTTTATCCAAAGTTTCATGATTACTATCATAAGCTTCCACTTCAATTGGTGTAGGTGCCACAGGAACAACTTCCTGTGCCCTGCTACACACTAGTTGAAGTGACGGTTCAATAACATCATCAAGTCTCCACCATCCTCCCACTCAATTCTTTCGAGAGAAACTTTTCCTCGAGAAAGGACCCGTTTCTAGAAACAATCACTCTTGCTTCCGGATCTGAAATAGGAGGTACACCCAACTATTTTTGGGTATTCTATGAAGATGCATTTATCCGCTTTGGGTTCGAGCTCATCAGCCTGAAACCTTTTCACATAAGCGTCGCAGCCCCAAACTTTTAAGAAACGACAGCTTAGGTTTTTCTAAACCATAGTTCATACGGTGTCGTCTCAAGGAATTGTGTGGTTCCCTATTTAAAGTGAATGTGGTTGTCTCTAATGCCTAACCCATAAATGATAGTGGTAATTCGATAAGAGACATCATGGTATGCACCATATCCAATAGGGTGCAGTTACGATGTTCGGACACACCATCACACTATGGTGTTCCAGGCGGTATTAGTTGTGAAACAATTTCCATAATGTCTTAATTATGTGCCAAACTCATAACTCAGATATTCATCTCTATGATCATATCATAGACATTTCATCATCTTGTCACGACGATCTTCAACTTCACTCTAAAATTACTTGAACCTTTCAATAATTCAGACTTGTGTTTCATCAAGTAAATATACTTAGCATCTACTCAAATCATCTGTGAAGTAAGAACATAACGATATCCACTGCGTGCCTCATCACTCATTGGACTTCACACATCAAAATGTATTACTTCCAACAAGTTGCTTTCTTGTTCCATCTTACTGAAAACGAGGCCTTTCAGTCATCTTGCCCATGTGGTATGATTTGCATGTCTCAAGTGATTCAAAATCAAGTGAGTCCAAACGATCCATCTGTATGGAGTTTCTTCATGCATATCTACCAATAGACATGGTTTGCATGTCTCAATCTTTTCAAAAATGAGTGAGTCCAAAGATCCATCAACGTGGAGCTTCTTCATGTGTTTTATACCATCATGACTCAAATGGCAGTGCCACAAGTATGTGGTACTATCATTACTATCTTATATCTTTTGTCATGAACATGTGTATCACTATGATTGAGATTCAATAAACCATTTATTTTAGGTGCAAGACCATTGAAGGTATTATTCAAGTAAACAGAGTAACCATTATTCTCCTTAAATGAATAACCGTATGGCGATAAACATAATCCAATCATGTCTATGCTCAACGCAAACACCAAATAACAATTATTTAGGTTTAACACCAATCTCGATGGTAGAGGGAGTGTGCAATGTTTGATCACATCAACCTTGGAAACACTTCCAACATATCGTCATCTCACCTTTAGCTAGTCTCCGTAGCCTTTTATTTTGAGTTACTAACACTTAGCAACCGAACCGGTATTTATTACCCTGGTGCTACTAGGAGTACTAGTAAAGTACACAATAATATAATGTATATTCAAAATACTTCTGTCGACCTTGCCAGCCTTCTCATCTACCAAGTATCTAGGGTAGTTCTGCTTCAGTGACTGTTCCCCTCATTATAGAAGCACTTAGTCTTGGGTTTGGTTCAACCTTGGGTTTCTTCACTAGAGCAGCAACTGATTTGCCGTCTCATGAAGTATCCCTTCTTTCCCTTGCCCTTCTTGAAACTAGTGGTTTTACTAACCATCAACAATTGATGCTCCTACTTGATTTCTACTTTCACGGTGTCAAACATCGCGAATTGCTCAAGGATCATCATGTCTATCCCTGATATGTTATAGTTCATCACTAAGCTCTAATAGCTTGGTGGCAGTGGCTATGGAGAACTATCACTATCTCATCTGGAAGATTAACTCCCACTCGATTCAAGCGATTGTAGTACTCAGACAATCTGAGCACATGCTCAACGATTGAGCTTTACTCCCTTAGTTTGCAGGCTTAAGAAACTTGTCAGAGGTCTCATACCTCTTGACGTGGGCACTAGTCTGAAATCCCAATTTCAGTCTTTGGAACATCTCATATGTTCTGCGGCGTTTCAAAAACATCTTTGGTGCCACAATTCTAAACCGTTAGTATTACTCACTGAACTATCACGTAGTCATCAAAACGTGTATGTCAGATGTTTCCCAACATGTACAGATGATGCTCGAGGTTCAACGCACTGAGCGGTGCATTAAGGACATAGCCCTTCTGTGCAGCAATGAGGACAATCCTCAGTTCACGGACCCAGTCCGCATAATTGCTACTGTCAACTCTCAACTAAATTTTCTCTAGGAACATATCTAAAATAGTAGAACCAAAGCGTGAGCTACGACATAATTTGCAAAGACCTTTTGACTATGTTCACGATAATTAAGTTCATCTAATCAAATTATTTAATGAACTCCCACTTAGATAGACATCCCTCTAGTCATCTAAGTGATACATGATCCGAGTCAACTAGGACGTGTCCGATCATCACGTGAGACGGACTAGTCATCATCGGTGAACATCTTCATGTTGATCGTATCCACTATACGACTCATGTTTGACCTTTCGGTCTTCCGTATTCCGAGGCTATGTCTGTACATTCTAGGCTCGTCAAGTTAGCCTAAGTGTATTGCGTGTGTAAATCTGGCTTACACTTGTTGTATGTGAACGTTAGAACCTATCACACCCGATCATCACATGGTGCTTCGGAACAATGGACCTTAGCAACGGTGCATAGTTAGGGGGAACACAATCCTTGATATTTTAATGAGGGATCATCTTATTTATGCTACCATCGTTCTAAGCAAATAAGATGTAAAAACATGACAAACATCACATGCAAATCATAAAGTGACATGATATGGCGAATGTCATCTTGCGCCTTTGATCTCCATCTTCGAGGCGTGGCATGATCACCTTCGTCACCGGCATGACACAATGATCTCCATCATCATGAACTCCATCATTGTGTCTTCAAGAAGTTGCCTCGTTAACTATTACTTCTACTACTATGGCTAACGGTTAGCAATAAAGTAAAGTAATTACATGACGTTTATGTTGACACGCAGGTCATAAATAAATTAAGACAACTCCTATGGCTCCTGTCGGTTGTCATACTCATCGACATGCAAGTCGTGATTCCTATTACAAGAACATGATCAATCTCATACATCACATATATCATTCATCACATCCTTTTGGCCATATCACATCACAAAGCAAACCCTGCAAAAACAAGTTAGACGTCCTCTGATTGTTGTTGCATGTTTTACGTGGCTGCTATGGGTTTCTAGTAAGAACGTTTCTTACCTACGCAAAACCACAATGGTGATATGCCAATTGCTATTTATCCCTTCACAAGGACCCTTTTCATCGAATCCGATCCGACTAAAGTGGGAGAGATAGACACCCGCCAGCCACCTTATGCATCAAGTGCATGTCAGTCGGTGGAACTAGTCTCACGTAAGTGTACGTGTAAGGTCGGTCCGGGCCGCTTCATCCCACAATGCCGCCGAATCAAGATAAGACTAGTAACGACAGGCAAATTGCACAAATCATCGCCCACAACTACTTTGTGTTCTACTCGTGCATAGAATCTACGCATAGACCTAGCTCATGATGCCACTGTTGGGGATCGTAGCAGAAATTTAAAATTTTCTACGCATCACCAAGATCAATCTATGGAGTAATCTAGCAATGAGGGGAAGGGGAGTGCATCTACATACCCTTGTAGATCGCTAAGCGGAAGTGTTCAATAGAACGGGATTGATGGAGTCGTACTCGTCGTGATCCAAATCAACGATGATCCTAGCGCCGAACGGACGGCACCTCCATGTTCAACACACGTACGGAACAGAGATGTCTCCCGCGCCTTGATCCAGCAAGGAGGAGGGAGATGTTGAGGAAGAGAGTTCAACAGTAGCACGATGGCGTGGTGGTGATGGAGTGGCAGTTCTCCGGCAGGGCTTCGCCAAGCTCACGCGGAGGAGGAGAGGTATTGGAGGGGAGGGGCTGCGCCAGGTGCAAGGGTATGGCCGCCCTCCCACCCCTCCACTATTTATAGGTGGGGAGAGAGGGGGCCGGCCCCCCTAGATCCCATCCCCCTTAGGGTTTCCCCCTAAACCCTAAGGCCCTCCCCCTTAGGGTTTCCCCTCTCCCATGCACATGGGCCTTGGGGGGCTGGTGCCCCTGGCCCATTAAGGCTAGGGAGCCCCCCTACAGCCCATGTTGCTATATTGGACGTTATGGAACATTTTCCGGACCTCCGGACCCCTCCAGAATCCTCTGGAACCTTCCGGAAGCTTCCTGGTACAATACCGGAAAAACCGAACTTTTCCTGGAACCCGAACAACAACTTTCCATATATAAATCTTTACCTCCGGACCATTCCGGAACTCCTCGTGATGTCCGGGATCTCATCCGGAACTCCAAACAACATTCGGTAATCACATACAAGTCTTCCTAATAACCCTAGCATCATCGAACCTTAAGTGTGTAGACCCTACGGGTTCAGGAACCATGCAGACATGACCGAGACAACTCTCCGATCAATAACCAACAGCGGGATCTGGATACCCATGTTGGCTCCCACATGCTCCACGATGATCTCATCAGATGAACCATGATGTCAAGGATTCAATCAATCCCGTATACAATTCCCTTTGTCTATCGGTATGATACTTGCCCGAGATTCAATCGTCGGTATCCTGATACCTCGTTCAATCTCGTTACCGGCAAGTCTCTTTACTCGTTCCGTAACACATCATCCCATGATAAACTCCTTGGTCACATTGTGCACATTATGATGATGTCCTACCGAATGGGCCCAGAGATACCTCTCCGTTACATGGAGTGACAAATCCCAGTCTTGATTTGTGCCAACCCAACAGACACTTTCAGAGATACCCGCAGTGCACCTTTATAGCCACCCAGTTACGTTGTGACATTTGGTACACCCAAAGCATTCCTACGGTATCCGGGAGTTGCACAATCTCATGGTCTAAGGAAATGATACTTGACATTAGAAAAGCTTTAGCATACGAACTACATGATCTTGTGCTAGGCTTAGGATTGGGTCTTGTCCGTCACATCATTCTCCTAATGATGTGATCCCTTCATCAACGACATCCAATGTCCATGGTCAGCAAACCGTAACCATCTATTGAGCAATGAGCTAGGCAACTAGAGGCTTACTAGGGACATGGTGTTGTCTATGTATCCACACATGTATCTAAGTTTCCTATCAATACAATTCTAGCATGGATAATAAACGATTATCATGAACAAGGAAATATAATAATAACTAATTTATTATTGCCTCTAGGGCATATTTCCAACAGTCACCACCAAAGCCTTGGCAGGCGAAGACCACCTTTAGTCAGGATAACTTGTACTAGTTGTCTTCCTTCGAATTTGGCCGTTGTGGGATCCGTTCCCACTCAATATTTGGGAAGAGGACCAGAGTCTCTATAAATAGGGCTAGTAACCACCGTAGGCGCAAGCTCGGATTGGACCGGAGCCATTCCATCCATAGCCTCATGCAAGTCCACCGAGCACAAGAACACCTCTCCTCAGGAGGCTATTCTTCCCTTGTAACTGTTCATCCTCAGCCGAGAGGTAATCCACCACGCCACACTGGAGTAGGATATTACACCACATCGGTGGCCCGAACCAGTATAAATCTTGTGTCCTTTTGTTCTTTGGGTTCGTCGAGCTAGGCCGTGAGATCATGATGTGCGCGAGCTAGAGAGGGGGGAGAGATCTTCGTGCGCACCCAGTGTTCGAACCTCAAGGGTTTTGCCGGAACCCCAAATCTGACACTATGCACTTTGTCTCCCGCCCAATCCGAGTCTGAATAGCCTACAAGCTTGAAGTTTGCTCCTCTTGGGTACCATAAGCCAAAGTTTGGGGTATGAGACAAATATTGAAAGATTCGCTGACCACCACAAAGTGACTTTCCTTAGGTGCGGCTTGAAACCATGCACAAATTCCCACACTCAACATAAAGCAAGGAGCCAATCATGGAGCGATATACCTTTTGATCCACCGCTTTACCATTGGGATCTATGTCAAGTTGGCATTTGACGGGCATTGGAGTGGAAGCCGGCTTGACATCACTTAGCTTGAATCCCTTGAGCATGTCTTGAGTGTATTTGGCTTGGTTGATGAAGGTTCCTTCTCTTTGTTGCTTGACTTCGAACCCGAGAAAGAACTTCAACTCTCCCATCGTTGACATCTTGAACTTGGAGGTCGTGAGTGAGGAAAATTCCTCATTGAAAGCTTTGTTAGGGGAACCAAAGATAATATCATCAACATATAGTTGGCACACAAACAACTCCCCTTTGACCTTCTTAGTAAAAAGAGTGGGGTTGATTTTCCCAATTTCAAAACCACGATCTTGCAAAAACTCGGTAAGGTGGTGATACCACACACGTGGGGCTTTCTTAAGGCCATAGAGTGCCTTATCGAGTTGGTACACATGATCCGGAAAATAGGGATCCTCGAACCCGGGAGGTTTCTTGACATATACCAACACATTAATAGGACCATTAAGAAAAGCACTCTTCACATCCATTTGTTGCAACTTAAAGTTATGATGAGAAGCATAAGCAATCAACATGCGAATGGATTCAAGGTGAGCAACGGGAGCAAGGGTTTCACTGTAGTCGATACCCTCGACTTGGAGTAGCCTTGTGCTACCAAACGAGCCTTGTTGCGAGTGATAGTTCCATGAGCATCTTGCTTGTTCTTGAATATCCACTTGGTTCCAATGATATTATGGTTCTCCATTGGCCTTGGCACCAATCTCCACACCTTGTTGTGCTCGAAGTTGTTGAGCTCTTCATGCATGGCATTGAGCCAATCCGGATCCTCGAGCGCCTCATAGACCTTTTGGGGTTCAACACAAGATATAAAAGCGTGATGTTCACAATAGTTTGCCAATTTTCTACGAGTGGTTACCCCCTTTTGAATTCTTCCAAGCGCATTTGTCATGAGATGACCCTTGGTTGAGAGCTTGGATGTGATCTTGGCGGCACAACGCTCTAATTCCTCCCCCGGAGTGAGTTGAGGAGCGGTCACTTGATCATCTTGAGCGTCATCTTGAGCTTGTTCTTGATCTTGAACTTACTTGGATGAGAGAACTTGACCTTGGGCATCACTTGGGGATTCAACACCATCTTGAGGATGATCTTGCCCTTGGTCATGTTCATGAGGTTGAGGGCCTTCACTTTGTTCTTTGGAAGCGTGTGGGTCTTGAGTTGGTGATGGTTCCACTTGAGTGGAACATTGTCCTTCTCCTTCGGCCACAAGGGGTTCCTTAATGGGTAGGATAAATCCAACACCCATTCTTCTTATAGCTTGGGGAGGAATTTCATCACCTACATCACAAGTACCACTTTGCTACACTTGGGAGCCGTTATTCTCATCAAACTCTACGTTACACGTCTCCTCAATAAGTCCCGTGGACTTATTGAGGACACGGTAAGCATGAGAGTTTGTAGCATAACCAACAAATATGCCCTCTTGAACTCTAGCCTCAAATTTAGACAAGCGAACACCTTTCTTGAGAATGAAACACTTACATCCGAACACCCTAAAGTACTTGAGGTTGGGCTTGTTACCGGTGAGTACCTCATATGGAGTCTTGTTCAAGCCCTTGCGGAGATAGAGCCGATTGGATGCATGACACGCGGTGTTGATGGCTTCAGCCCAAAAGTTGTATGGAGACTTGAACTCCGCCATCGTGGTCCTTGCCGCATCCATCAACGTCCGGTTCTTCCTCTCTGCTACACCATTTTGTTGAGGGGTGTAAGGTGCGGAATATTGATGCTTGATCCCCTCATCACTAAGAAACTCATCCAAGGTGTAGTTCTTGAACTCAGTGCCGTTGTCACTTCTTATTGTCAAGATCTTTGCATTGTGTTGGCGTTGGGCTTCATTTGCAAAGTCAATGATGGTTTGTTGGGTCTCACTCTTCCTCTTGAAGAAGTATACCCATGTGTATCTTGAGTAATCATCCATAATCACCAAGCAATACTTCCTACCCCCAAGACTGTCAAAGGATGGAGGTCCAAAGAGATCCAAGTGAAGGAGCTCCAAAGGCCTCTTTGAGTAGATGATAGTCGTGGGAGGATGAGCCTTCTCATGTAGCTTTCCTTTGATACAAGCACTGCAAGCACGATCTTGGGAAAAACTAACATTTGTTAGTCCACGAGCATGGTCCCCCTTGAGAAGACTTTGTAAAGATCTCATATTGACATGGGCTAAACGGCGACGCCAAAGCCACCCCACATCAACTTTAGCCATTAGGCATGTCATGGTCTTAGTGGGTCGCTCCGAAAAGTTAATCACATAGAGACCGTTCTCGACATGCCCAACAAAGGCTACTTTAAGAGTCTTGCTCCACAAGAGGGACACGGTATCAATATCAAAGAAAGTGGCAAAGCCCATGATTGCAAGTTGACGAACGGAAAGTAAATTATATGCAAGGGACTCAAAAAGTATGACCTTCTCGATCGTGAGATCATGAGAAATGACAACCTTGCCAAGTCCCAATACCTTAGAGGATGAGGCATCACCCCACTTGACATTGGTGGGCATAGATGGAATCTTGTGCACGTCCACTACCAAGTCCTTGCTTCCGGTCATATGATTAGTGGCTCCACTATCGAGCAACCATGATCCCCCACCGGAAGCAAACACCTACAAGAGATCAATGCTTGGTTTTAGTTACCCATTTTGTAATGGGTCCTTTGATGTTAGTAACAAGGGTCTTAGGAACCCAAATAGACCATTCAATGTTCTCATAAAGAGAACCAACAAATTTAGCATAAACATGTCCATCACTAGCACAACATAACACATAATATGGGTTAAAGTCGCCGGCTTTGTTGGAAGAGGTGGCATTGCCCTTCTTGACCACGCCACCCTTCACATTGTTCTTCTTCTCCTTAGAAGCACCATATCCCTCCTTCACAAAAGTTTGCTTGAGAGGAGGTCGCTTGGCCTTGTCATTCTTCTTCTTGTCCTTGGACTTAGGTGCAAACCCAATCCCTTCCTTGGCCACAACTTCCTTTTGATTGCTCAAAAGATCGTTGAGGTTCTTCTCACCTTGTATGCACGACACAAGGCCTTTCTCAAGTTGCTCCTTCAACTTTGCATTCTCCTCAACAAGATGCACATGCTCACAACATGGGTTAGTAGCATTTGCATTATCAATTAAGACCATATGAGGAAAAGTGGCTTTCTCCTTCGTTAGCTTTACTTGGAGTTGATCATGAGATTCTTTGAGGCTAGCATGAGCACCCTTCAAGACCTTGTGAGCCTTGTCAAGTAAGTCAAACTCCTCTTTGAGTCTAGCAAGATCAACCCCAAGCTTGGCCTTCTCGGAGTTTAGCACACGAGATACAACAAGAGCATGATCAAGATCTTTCTATAATTTAGTGTGGTCATCGTTGTATGACTCCTCAAGAGCCAAACGAAGACCTCGCTCTTTCTCAAGAGCATTGGAAAGATCTGAAATCTCATCGGCATAGTCATGACTATGCCCCTCCATCTTAGAGATGGTATCTTCGTGGGCCTCGATCATGTCATTGGCTTCACCAAGTTGTCCCAAGAGTGCAACGAAGTGCTTCTTGGATTTACCCTTGAGTTTACTCATAAAAGACTCAAATTCATTCTCCTCCACATTAGACCCCTCATGTTCATCAATGCAATCAGTCAAAGAGGGATTATTAATGATGGTAGTTTTGATGTTGGGGGTTACCTTGTTGGTGGCTTTGGCTATGAGGCACTTGGCGGTGATGTTCTCATTGGGTGAGTCGAAGAGAGACACCCTTGGAGTTGCCGCAATGGCAACGGAGGCCACGGCAACCGACTCACCTTCTTTATCATCATCACCATCCTCATTGTACTCTTCCTGTGCCACCAACCCTTTGGAAGGAGTTTTGTTGGTGAAGTTGCTCTTGTTGGGGAAGAACTTGGCCTTGTCTTTTCGGATGAGCTTGCCACCATTGTCTTCCCTCTTCTCATATGGGAATTCCGCAACAAAGTGGCTCACATTGCCACAATTATAGCAAGTCCTCACTCGTTGCTTGCCCTTCGCACCACTTGAGGTGTTCTTGTTGAAGTTGGGCCTCGTGTTCTTCTTGCTCCAAAATTGCCTTGAAGTAAGAGCCATGTGCTCATGATAAGCATATTTTGTATCTTCGGGATTGCTCTCCTCTTCTTCCTCTTCATCCTCTTCTTCCACACGAACCTTGGCCTTCAAAGCAAGGTTGGGCTTCTTAGCTCTTTGATAATGCAACACCGCGTTGTCGGCGGTCTTGTCCAAGATCCTCATTGCCATAAACTCATCCAACACTTCACTTGAGGACAAGGTGTGGAAGTTCGGCCTTTGATGGATGACGGAGGACATGGCCTTGTGGTAAGGCATCATGGCCTTGGGAAACTTGTGCTTGATCCAATTGTCATCCGTATCCTTTCTCCCATGATCTTGGAGTGAGACCGTGAGAGTGGTTAACCTCCGGTAAAGCTCACGAGGTTCTTCATCCTCATTCATTGCAAACTCATCAGCTTCATCTTGCACCACTTCATAGTTGGAGTGTTGAATGCTTGCGCTTCCCTTGTACAGAGAGACAACATGGTGCCATGCTTCCTTGGCCATCGTGAAGGCTTAGAGATGTGCAAGATCTTCGGAAGGAATTGCATCTTGGATGATGAAGAGAGCATTCTCATTGAATTGATGATCCGCAACTTCTCTAGGGGTGAAGTTGCTTGGTCATGAGGATAAAAACCTTGCTCAATGATTCTCCAAAGGTTAGTATTAACATGATTTAAATGACATTTAAAGTGATATACCCAAGCATCAAAGTCCTCATTTTTCACAATCTTAGGGGGAGGACCGACATGATTCAAATGAGTGGAATGAATTGGTCCACTATAAGTAAGCGGAGGTTCCACATGGGCAAAGATGCCATTTCCACTTCTACCACTAGATAAAGGAACTTTGTCATTAGTAGCTTCCCCCTTGTCGGAGTTAGCATCTGTCACCTTGTTAGTGGGATCGACCACTTCTAATGGTGCGGTGGATAATTTAAGACCATCGAGAAAGTTCTTAAGCATGCCTTTGACCTCGGCCAACATAGAAGTTTTCAATGTGTCCAAAGCTACATTGAACTCCTCATGTGAGACCGAGGTTCCCCAATCGGTCATAGACAAGGACGGAATCACACTAGGGTGCTCCTCCTCACCGTCTATGGAGTCAACCATACTCTTTGGACGGTAAAGTCCTTAATAAAGAGACGAGGCTCTGATACCAATTGAAAGGATCGATAAGGTTGACTAGAGGGGGGGGGGGTGAATAGGCAACTAACAATTTTTAACTTTTCTTTACCAATTTAAACTTTGCATCAAAGTAGGTTGTCAAGATATGCAACTAGGTGAACAACCTATATGATGCAACAACAACAAGCATACACGCAAGCAAGGGATATAACACAAATAAGCTTGCACAAGTAAAGGCACGAGATAACCAAGAGTGGAGCCGGTGAAGATGAGGATGTGTTACTGAAGTTCCTTCCTTTTGAGGGGAAGTACGTCTCCATTTGAGCGGTGTGGAGTCATAATGCTCACCAAGAAACCACTAGGGCCACCGTATTCTCCTCACGCCCTCACACAATGCGAGATGTTGTGATTCCACTATTGTTGCCCTTGAAGGCGGCGACCGGATATTTACAAACAAGGTTGGGGCTCTCTCCACAACTGAATTGGAGGCTCCCAATGAAACCATGGAGCTTCACCACAATGGAATGTGGCTCCGAGGTGACCTCAACCGTCTAGGGTGCTCAAGCACCCAAGAGTAACAAAATCCACACAAGAAAGTATGGGGAAGTAAATATCCTTTGGTGGAAGTGTAGATCTAGGTATCCTCCTTCAATCCCTAGCAAATCAACAAGTTTGAGTGGCTAGAGAGAGAGAGAGAGAGAGAGAGAGAGAGAGAGAGAGAGAGAGATCGGGCAAGAGAGCTTGAGTGGCATTAATGGTGGAGTGAGAGGTAAGAGGTAAATGTGGTAGGTGGAAGAACCACCCCTATATAGCAAACCCTAAATCCAACCGTTACTGCGAATTCTGTACTGCAGCGGTACAACTGGTCCTCGCCCCGGTACAACCGGGCCTCACAGTTTACCAGTAGAACCCTACCATGCGGTACAACCGGGCGAGCAGGCGGTAGTATAGGTCTATGAGAAAAACCGGAACAATCGCCCAGCCACCGCTCAACCACCGCAATGAAACAGTAGGATGTCACCCCTAAGTGCGGTATTCGAGCGGTGCAACCGCCTGGCCTTGGATGCTTGAGCGGTTAAATCCCATGCGGTAGAACCACTCGGGGCACCGGTGGTACCGGTGTGCAGGGCACAACTGGACCAACCGGGCCACCACCGCCCAAGTACCGCATCAAAACAGAGGTATGACCGGTTGTTGAGCGGTACTTGGCCGGAACAACCGCCGCAGTCATTGTAGAGCATGGTGGCGGTACCACCGTCCGGGAGCAGCGGTACAACCGCTCGAACAAGACTGGGTAAGCGCCATGGGCCAGCGGTACAACCGCTCGCGCGAGCAGTACAACCACTGGGAAAGCACAGTAAGAAGCAGGAGAGAAGGGAAGCTCTCTCTCTCTCTCTCTCAACAAAAAGAAGGCAAGAGAGGGGTGTGGCAAGAGTGTACGTGAAAAGATTCCCCAACACCTTCTAATGTGGATTCCCTCTTGATAGTACGGGTTCCCTACGACCAAAGAGATAAAAATGTAGAAAACCCCATCTTCGATATTTTCCTTCCAGACAGAATAGATAACCGATGTACGCCTAATCACCGAGGACCTGAATCACTTAGCACACGATTAGACCAACAAAGGGTTGTCCTCATCATCCAAAACACAAAGTAGGGAAATGCCCTTACAGCAGGGTGCCACCGTAGTAGTGGGTCAACCTTTTTCTCCCACAACCCTTGTACTCTTGTTCTCCCTCGCGAGGGCAAACCAACCACAAAGCAGGAGTAGGATCTTACACCGTGAGGTGGCTGGAACCAGCGTAACGGTCGTGTCCACTGTTCTTCTTCTCTAGCTTGTGCTCGCCGGAGCGTCGCCATGGAGTTCGAACCTCTTGGGTCCTCGGAGCCCCGATTCTGACATTTGGCGTGCCATGTAGGGGTGATCCGCTGTCCTTCTGCCCCGTTCAACTCGCCAGCTCCATGGCCGACGCTCGTCGCCAATATATTTATATGCACGGATATTTTTTCAAAACTCTCAACATTTTTTGAATATTTTTTAAATTGTGTACATTTAAGGATATTTTTGCAGTAGGAAAAAAGAGAAAGAGAACAAAAGACAAATACAAAATAAATCCAAAAATGTACGTACGCTACTACGTCTAGCGGTAGGAGGTAATGCGCCAGTCCAGTCCAAACTATACAATTAACGACACACACCCCGGCCCCAACATCGTCCGCTTCGGGCGACACAGTGGCGACTAGGGTTTCCCCACCACACCGCCTCTCCCTTACCCTCCTTCTCTCATCACCACTGGAGGAGGTCGTCGGATTCGTTCTCATGGCCGCCGATGATGTTAGCGGTGGGGCCTCGATCACTCCTTTCCTCGAGAAGGACCTCGGATTTGGGGCTGCGACCCTCGTTAGCAAGGCGGCGGCGCCATCTCGGCTGGCATCGTTCACGGGTGTTCTCTGGTCGGCGGCCTCATCCACACAGGTGGTGACATGCCGGCGGGTGGCGGTGGCGCGGAGTTCTTCCCCTCCTTGTCAGATGTGAGGTTTGGCTCCCTTCCCCTGCCCCCCTATCCCCGCCACTTCCAGCTGGCTTTCCTTCGGGCGCCGGTCTAGGTGTTGGTGGGTGACCAATGGTTCGGTTTTGGTCCGCGGAAAACCGTTGGTTGGCTTGGCTGGCCAGGCGGCAGCAACGTCCTTGACACCGTGTTCCCTCTTTGGATGTGCTACAGAGTTCCTTCCCCTTTCCACCCCTGTTCCTCCTCCCGGGTGAAAGCCCAAAATCCGGCTTGAGTTGGGCGGCGACGACACGTCTTCCTTGGGGGCGCCGCCTGGGGAGGGTTGCGTTCAGGTGTGGGGTTCAAACATCGGAGCTTTTGGTGGCTCGGGTTGTCCGGTGACGGCGGTATCAGCGAGGTTTTGCTGGCTAAAGGCGTTCTGGTTTCCCTCATGGGTTGTGTTCTCTGCCGGTGTCGCGTTTGGTCCATTTCCGGCGGTGCGGCGCCTCGACCCGGCGGTAGGGAATAGGGTTCCCCTACCCGAATGGACATGCGCCTCACCAGCGGCGGAACCTCGATTCTCTTCTACAACGGCTGTCTAGCAATGCTCCTCGGTGCCTTGTTGGTTCTACCTGATGCCATTGCTGCCTTTCTTCAGTAGCTGCGCCTGGTGGCTTTCCTGCAGTTCTCAGGTGTTCTAGGATGTGGCGGCGCAATAGTCGCAGAGTGCTCGAATGTTCAAGTGGTTGTGTGATGTGCCTGCTCCATGTCTGTAACACCCCAAAAAATTTAACCATGATTTATTTAAAATTTTGCCATGGTAATTTTTTTTTATTTTCTGGATTTTTTTCAGAACCACTCTTTTCTTCTGAATTGTGGAGTTTTCACCCCAAGTGAAAACCTTTCAAAAAAAATATTGTTGGACTTGTATATCTTTCCAAGACCATTTCTTTTATCAGTGGAATTATTTCTACAATCATTTTCCCTGAGCTTTATTTCTTCAAAAGTGATTTTTCATAAGTTTTAGGGTTCCATTTGCACTAAAACCCTTTCAAATACTTCTTTAAAATCCCCAACAAAATTTGGGGATGTCATGTGATGTTCCCACACCACTTTTATGCAAAAATCTCTTTTAGTCATTTGGAAATTTTGAGCCCTACCTCAAGTTTTCAAATCTGGATCAGTTTGTGGTTTGCACTGCAACCTAATTAAATATTTCTTTAAAAATTCCACCAAAGTTGGGAGATGTTAGTAGGAGTATATAATTCAACTTTATGCAAAAACCCATTGGTGTTCTTTGAAAAATTTGAGCAAATCATCATTTTTTGCTCTCTGGCCCAGTTTGGTATTTTCTACTGCAACCCTATTTTGTTTTGCTCTAGTGCCCATGAGATCTTTCCTGCTTATAGTCTACCCTACCAAACCCTTAAGTCCAGGAGATTGGACCCATTGGAATATTTTTGGTCCATGCATTAATAGCCTTTATTTTCTGTCCAGATTTGGTTTTCTCAAAAACTTGCACTAGGGAGTTTTTGTTTTTGTCAAACTAACCTTGCCACCCTCTTTATCTTCTAAAGAGATTATGATCTGGAGTTTTGGCCACCCCAAGAGATGCCTAGATGACCATAGCATTCTGTCGAACACCTTGAGTTCATGAACAGAATTGGCATGAAACCTAGTTTGCATTTTGAACCCGCTTGCTTCGCCTAAACAGCATGTCTCATGGCTCTACCTTAGTCTATAGCCCCACCCTGCTAAACCTCATGTGGATTAGAGCCCTCTGGCAGGCATTGGCATTTTGCCGAGCACCTCGCGTGCGTGCTCTGGGCGCGGCCAGAGCGCGCATTTTGCATGTGCGTGCGCCCGAGTCGCCGCGTCTCGCTGCCGCCTCCCCGCGCCCGTTCTGATCCATGCCCGCTCACAGCCATCGCACCCCGACCCCTCCCTCATTGTAGAGCTGCCCTGGCCACCTCCTCACACCCCACGGCGCCACCACCGCAAGCCGCCACCGCCGCACTGCCAGCCTCTGCCATGGACGATGCCGCCCGAGCCACAGCGTGCGCCAGCACTCCCCTGAACAGCTCAAGCTCATCCAGTCGCTCCTCCAAGCCACCCCCTGCATCGCCACGTCGTCTACGGCCACAGTAGCAACTCACCGTCGATCTTATCCCCGGCCGCCGCGGAACCGACCTCGACCGCCTATAAAAGGAGCCCCCGAGCCCGTCCAGACCTTCAGGCGACCTCAGGCCATCCCTCTAGAGCCCCCACAACCAGCAATCGACGGAGGGAGGCCTTCTTCCCCATCTCCGGCTAGTTCGGCTGCCGCCACGCTTCGGTGCCGTGCATCGCAAGCAGAGCCTCCCCTGTCCATCCAGTGCCACCGTCCGACTCCCCTAAACCTTGCGGAGCCACCCCACCTCTCAAACACAATCGGGAGCCACCGTAGCTCGAGACCCCAAATCCTCCCGAAGCCGCCGTCCGCCACGGAGCTCGCCGCCGGCGACTCCCTTCGCCCCCGCTAGCCTTTCGACCACTGGAAGGACCGCACTGGACTGGCGGATCCATCCTTGTCCTCGGAATCCCATGGGAAGCCGCCATTCATCGACAACGATCGCCGGAGCCCCGCCACTGCTCGGCCAGAGGAGAAGGAGGCGTGGGCGACTGGTCAAACCTGACCAGTGGGCCCAAGGGACCCACTATCAGTGACCCAGCGACGACCCGCGCTGGTTTAAGTGGAAGCGTATTCCACCAAATACGCCTTCGCTAGAAGAAAACGTAAGTGTTGCCGAACCATTTTCTTTTTCTGATTTTTATTAAAAAATAGATTTTGACTAAACTTTGACTGGCTATAACTTTTTAAATACAAGTCCAATTGATTTGATTCCTTTTCTGTTGTTTCTCAAATTTTTTCTAGTTTCTTTCATATTTATTTGAAAAAAATTCAAACAACTTTTTTGTATTGTTTTGAAACAATGTGTTAATTTGAAATTTTCTTAAATAGGATTTTGGAGAGGGAAGCAACTTTCAAAAAGTGCACCCCCACTTGCATAATCTTGAAGGCAAGCATTCTGAACCCTGGCATAATATTGTTGTGTGTTGTTTGATGCGGTTACAACACCACCTTGACATGGAGTATTCGTTATTTTATGTGATGACATGATCATACTCATGAGTGCATATTGATGATTCCGTGTTGTTGGTCTCTGATATGTTTGTGAAAGTAATCACCCTCGTATACCTTTCATGCCTACCAGAGGGAATCCGGGAAAGCCTCTGTCTTGGGTAGACACGAGCTTGTCTCTAGTTCTTCGTCGAGACGGTTGTGTCCAGTAAGGCATGGTGAGGTATGATGAGTGGTGATTCTGTCTGATTGGTGTGAAATATATTTCTTATGCTAATCATGCAGGAAATGCTTTAACCTCCTGAGTCGACCATAGATCGAGTCTTGTTCCAGTAACCCCCATACTTGTTTCGTACTACCACTTGTCCCTGCCATATGTAGGGTACGGTTCAGTAAGTTGTCAACCCCTTCCTAGCACACACCATAGAGAGAGGCCATGGTGGAAGATATCGGCTGCATCCGGTAGGCATGCCACCTGGTCCGGGGGCATGGGTGTTTCCGGTTGGAGCCGAGGGGGTAGCTCCCCTAGATTGCGCGCGTTATAAATTTTGTGATCCCATGCTAGTCAAGGTTGTAGCCTCCCCACTTAGAGTTTCGCTTAACGGGTGTCGTGGGTGATTCCGGACACTGGTAAGTTAGGCTGGTGTGTGCGGTTAGGTGTGTTTTCAACTAAAAGACCATAGACGGAATTAGTCCCGATGGACTAAAGGAATCCGTAACTCGTGGGTAAAGAGTACACCCTCTGCAGAGATTATATCTATTCGAATAGCCGTGTCCATGGTTAAGGACTACAGTCTGGGATGGGTCAAGTGTCGGTCTTCGAAGGAAAAAAAACTGCTAAACCAGAACATGGATCATGGCTTGTGACTTATGATGATTATGATTACTATTATTATGGACTCACCATTTACATTATTTGAATTATTGAATATCCCTGGGACGGTTCTACCTCCCGGATATTCACTGTGACTATTCTCATATAAGCCCTTTATGTGGTGTCGCGGAGACGCCCGACTGTGGCATGCTTGTTATTCATTTACTTTATAAGCCCTTTATGTGGTGTCGCTGAGACGCCCAACTGTGGCATGCTTGTTATTTACTTTATAAGCCCTTTATGTCGTGTCGCACAAACGCCTGACTGTGGCATGTTTTCTACTTATTTCCTTTATAAGCCCTTTATGTGGTGTCGCACAGACGCCCGACTGTGGCATGTTTGCTACTTATTTCCTTTATAAGCCCTTTATGTGGTGTCGCTCAGACACCCGACTGAGGCATGCTTTATATCATTATCCTTTCGAGGCGTCGCTTCAGACACCCGATCGGTGCATTCTATTTCTACTCCCTTATTGCATATTATGTTGTATATGAATAACCTGCTTGCGTGCATCATGGATTTTTATTTTGTGACTGACATTGTGATCATAAAATATTTCAGAGCATGATTAACATTTGTTATATTATACTTGTGTTCATAATGTTTGCGAGTACATTCAAAGTACTCACTGGCTTGTCCCTGGCTATTTTCTTGGCCAGATTCCTTGCATGGAGAGGAGCATTGCGATGACAGCCCCGAAACCTACGCAATGGTGATAGCAGCCTCACGAAGATAGGAGTTATCCAGGTCAGCTGTTCCTGTGGGAAATGGAGTCCCATAGACACTGATGAACCAAAAACCGCTTCCGCCATCAGCCACTAGAAACCTTGTGTTGTACTCACAGGCCAGAATGGTCTTGTACTACATATTTTGTATTTTGCTTGGAATTTCTGTATCAAGTTGGTGCCTCATCAGCTAACAGTAATCCTGGGGCTGATGAGCACAAGGGCCATTTTCTGGGAAATTAATACCCTGAAAACCCAGTCCTGACAACCTTGGTATCAGAGCTAGGCTGACCATTGGCTAATCCTATCTTGGCTAGGTCAATAAACCTAGGTTAATCAACCCACCAGACCTTAACCTAACGCCGGCCAAGCTTCTCATGTAAGATAGCCACACAGTGACCCCGACACCTTTTGGCAGTCGGTGCCCAACCTATCAACCTAGCCTGTCGATCACGCGCCAGTGACCGACACCTAAATTGTCTCTTTCGCAAGCGTGCGAAGGAAGACTCCGCCCCCTTTTTCTATAAAAGGGCACGCTAGCCCCAACCCAGCACAACACAGCCTCTACGCCAAAACCAAGCTAAAATGCCTGGCCCCGTTGTGCACAATGAGACCACAGCAACCAATCTTGGAGGTTTTGTGACCGTGCTGGCAAACCTCACCCGCCGTGCCTTTGCATTAGAAGAGCCCCCAAAGTGTGTTGTATACCAAGGGCCCATGAGCGGTGAGAGCCGTCAATTCTGGGCCACTGTGCACGTCTATGGTAGGGGTCTATCACCAGAACGCCCCTACAGGTTCACCAGAAGGACAACTTCCTTTGAGCCACAAGCCATCCAACTAGCTGCTCGAGAGGCTATAGTTCAACTCCGACACTTGTCGCCCAGAGTTAACTGTCGCTTGTTCTACAACTACCCCAGCCGTGACGGGTATGGTAGGCCACCCCAGGTTGCCAACGGAGATCACGAGACGGATCCTGCATTGTTGCATCTGGTGCGCTATGTAAGTGCACTAGAGGAACTGTTCGATCAAATCACCCTTGATCTGATCGCAGCTTGTGGAGAACTGGTTCGCCGAGCCCCGGCAAGAGGAGAAGATGAGCCCAACGCCGACAACCCAGTCGTGTTGTTCGGACAACCGATCGAGTCCTTGAGGTCTGCTCCAGCCATCGACCAAAATGCTTTGGTGTCCCCAGAAGTGCTTCGTCGCCTTTTGGGAACACGCTCCAACGGAATCGTGGCACTACAAAAAAAATACACTTCCATGATGATACGTGTTTGTCACAGTAGGTCGCTTTTTTGTCATGCATGTACATCCATGAAAAATTTATGACATAATCAAGATAGTCATACCTGTGCTGTCGTAGAAGTGTTCCATGACATTACCAAAATTATCATCACGGAAGTGTCCACTTCCATGACGATAAATCACGCGTCACAAAAGTGCTTTCGTCAAGGGTGACCGACACATGGCATCCACCGTAACGGAACGCCATTAAGCTATCGGGTCGGGTTTTGGATCCGATAACCCGTTAACAGCCCCGACCAATGGGAAATTTCCACATGTAAAATTCTTATTGGCCGGACGAAACACGTGTCAGCTCGTCAGTGGGTCAGATAGGCGCCTATGATACGTCGACACGTGGCATAGCCCAACAGAGGCCCATTCCTGTGAAAAGGCCAGCCCGTTTGACTTGGTCAAAAGCTGGCGGGCCGGCCCATGGAAAGCCTGTTAAGGGCATGTTCGAATATAGCCCATTTACAGCCCGCTAACCCAAGACCCGTTACGCCCTATCCGAATTAGGCCCAGTAGCATCATCTGGGCCATCCAATATGATTCCAGCCCGTTTTCACTTCTGGTCCATGTCATGACGTCTTTCGGCCCATATGAGGCCCTATGTAACTCTTGGCCTACTAACGGCCCGTGGTGAAACTGGTCCGTAATGAACAGTGTATCACTTTACACCCATTAACGGCCCGTGGTGAAACTGGCCCGTAATGAATAGTGTATCACTTTATACCCGTTAACGGCCCGTTATTCCGTTGGGCCGTTTCCAGCCCATGTTATCTTTCGGCCTTCTCAGAGCCCATTTATTCTTGGGCTCATTTCCAGCATTCGTTTACTTACGACCCGTTACTGTCATTTTCTGCTTGTGGGCCAAATTTAGCCCGTGGTTACAGTCGGCCCGTTTGTGGTCCGTTAATACGTTGGGCCAATTTCATAGCGTCATCAAATACTGCCTATTAACGATGGCCCGTTATGGTCGGCCCATGAACGGACGATTCCAACTCTAGCCCGTTTACGGCCATAATGCGGTCTCTTTGGCCCATGTTTGGCCAATCGATTATACGGCCCATATAAGGCCCATTGATAATACGGTCCGCAGAAGGCCCATTGTTTCTATGGCCCGTAGAAGGCCCATTGTTTATATGGCCCGTAGAAGGCCCACTGTTTCTACGGCCAGTAGGAGGCCCAGTGTCACTACAGTAAATATTAGCCCATGGTTATTGTGTTCTAGTTTTTAAAAATAGGTTATTGCATCCACTAGCTAACCACGGAAAAAGAACTGCAATGACTACAAGCAAACAAATAAACAAGACAACAGGGAAATAAATATGCAAGCAACTAACGCTAGGCTATCACGGCTATTACACATATTACATCCACTGGGCATCAAAGTTCGCCACCAGTGCAAATATAGGGAACAAAGCAGCATATCATATACACTCGTTATCAAAGTTGGCGACCAGCGCAAATAAACGCCGCAGCAAAACAAATCCAGAACTGAAACCACTTCAGAAGATCTCAAGAAACAATATCCTAGGTACCCATAATGCTGGCAAGATGCTTAGCAAGCTTATTAACTTTCTCTTGTTTGGCGCTTAAATCCTCCAGCGCTTGCTGTTGCACCAGAAAATATGCATCTGAATTCTGCAGGGACTTCCTCAGTCCTTCAGCTTCCTGTCGCAGCACATCTGATCGATGTCTTTCAACTTGAAGTTGAGACTCAAGAAGACGAACTGATTCAGGCAGCGAGTTCGAAGAGCTTGTGCCAGCAGTAGTGGCCAGTAACTCGAACACTACATCAAGACAGGACTTTTGGGTTCCCTCACTGTCGTCAAGATAGTTTTTATCAGCTTTCTTGGAGACCAACAGGGATGTCTCACTATCTTGAACCTTATCTGCATTACTTCCTTTACCATTGGATAACGCAGTACTGTTCTCCAATATTTTGTCCGCATTCTAAAAGAGAAACAAGCAGACACATCACATGTTTACCATGTTGTATATGAAACTCATTTTGGTAAATGAGTTCAGTAGTAAAGTGGACAGGATAACAGCATGAAACAAACATATATCTATGTACCATGGTCACTTTATGGTCTATATCATTCTAGTTTTTGTTGCCAAATCAAGATAGAGACACAGTTCAAATAATATTTGTTCAAGACAAAGCAGAATAGACAGAATATAAGTGTGGGTAACTATAGAGCAATAACAACACTTGTAATGTGCATGACATGAGAACATAACTGTTTATTCAATTGAAACTGAAATCAACATAGAGCAGGTTACAACAGCAAACCAGTTAAAGAAACAAGTTTAAAACATACCTGTTGCGCCATTGGAGTTTCAATTCCATCCTTCAAATTTGAAAATAGTTGGTATGAGTAAATACAGTCATGCAAGAGCAAAGGAGTATGAACCATAGCTACAGAACCTGACCTGAGAACAAATCTTCTTCTCCTTTAAGCGTTGAGTTGGGATTCAGAGTGGTGGTCCTCGTGCTTTGGGCACTGCAGTTCCCTTACTAACTGCTCGTGTTTGGGTGCTCTGTGGTGGAGACGGTGCTGTGTCAACTGGAACTGGGTTACTATCTGTCGGGGTTGGGGTTAGAAGGGGTGTAGCTGGTTCTCTGTCCAACTGGGTAGGGGTACAATCTGCGAGAGTCTGGGTTATGTGCGGTGGATCTGGTCCTTGGGCAAGTACAACCGTGGTTCTATCTGCATCAACTGGTAGCACTATCTTTTTCTGAATACCGTGTTGTTACCCCCTTAGATACTGCCATCACGCTCTCCAATTCAAATGGCTGATAAACAAGAAAAGTAATTGAAAGTATAGACATTGTATGATAGACAGGTGCAATGGATAGTGGGGAATAAAAGAGGGCATGAAATAATTCATATTTATGTTGTCTAACCAAACAGGATAGCATGACACAATTTCACATATATGATGGCTAACTAAACAGGATAGCATGACACAATTTCACATTATGATGGCTAACTAAAAAAGATGGAAAGACATAGTTCAAAATATGAGACTATGTAAACAGGATGACATGACATAACTATATAATGTGTTTATTAAATAGGTTGGCATGCCATAATTCACATACATTCACGGATAGAATGCCATAATTCAAAATATGATGACTGTAAACACTAAACAGGATGAGATGATATAACTATATGATGTCTTTATTAAATGGGTTGCCATGCCATAATTCAGATAGATGATGTGTATGTACTATGTAAACATGATGGCATGATATAATTCAAATATATGATTTATATAGTAAGCAAGTAAGCAGATGGCAATCCATATATGATGTAAAAACTAAGCAATGCAAGACAACATGCATGACATGGGTAATATAACCCTGCCAAGTTTGAGCATAGACCTCAGGGGGAAAATAGGACTGGTCATCAGTCTCTGAATCCTCCTCTGAGGAGCTCTCTGTAACCAGCAAGATGTCTGCTTCAGCAGGTAGCATTGTCTGCTCTGAATACCTTGTTTTCACTCCAGATACTTCCATCACCGCTTCAAATGGCTGATGCACAGGAAGAGTAGTTGAATATACAAACGTTGTCGACAAATGGAACACGTAATACAAAAAAATGATAGCATGATATAATTCACATACATGATGATTGGCTAAACAGCATGGCATTGCATAATTCACATATATAATGCCTTTGCAACAAGATAGCATTGTATAATTCACATATATAATGTCTTGCAACAAGATGGCAATGCATAATTCACATATATGGTAATTAGACACTGAACAGGTGGCATTCACACAAAGCATGTCTAAACTAATCAAATGACATAGCAATGCGAGACACCATACACACGATATGAGCAACATAACCCTGCCAAGTTAGAGCATACACCTCGGGGGGGGGGGATAGGACTGGTCATCTGTCTCTGAATCCTCCTCTGAGGAGCTATCCGTAACCAGCGAGATATGCGCTTCGTCAGATAGCATAGTCTGCTCTGAAGACCTTGTTTTCACTCCAGAATTTGCCATCACCGTGTCAAATGGCTGATGCACACGAAGAGCAGTTGAATGTAATAACATTTTTGACAAATGTAATATGTAACCAAAAAAAGGATGGCCTGATATAATTTACATATAAGATGACTGGCTAAGCAGGATGGCATTGCAAAATTCACATATATGATGCCTGGCTAAACAAGATGGCGTTGCATAATTCACATAAA
Source organism: Triticum aestivum (assembly GCF_018294505.1). Classification (NCBI taxonomy): domain Eukaryota; kingdom Viridiplantae; phylum Streptophyta; class Magnoliopsida; order Poales; family Poaceae; genus Triticum; species Triticum aestivum. The sequence goes on along the minus strand of NC_057806.1, from coordinate 595,786,548 downwards.
TGATGAATAAACTAAACAGATGGCATTCGCACAAAGGATGTCTAAACTAAGCAGATGACATATTTGATGTATAAAGTAAGCAATGCAAGACACCATATGCATGATATAACCAACATCAGCATGCCAAGTTAGAGCGAAGACCTCAGGGGGTAAATAGGAGTTGTCTTCTCCTTCTGAATCCCCCTCAGAACAGATATCTTCCTCTCGATTACAATCCGAAATGCGTGGAGGGGGGCTGCCTTTGCGCCTACCATGGAGCGACGTCTGCATGAAATTTTATTGCCACGCAAGGCTCGTCTCTTTTGCTCTACATGTTCAGTTCCATTGTTTACAATAACTGTCATGCATAGGAATAAAACATAGTGAGATTATGTAAGGAGTGCATGCAGAAATCCAGAGTGATGGTAGCAACCTGTGGATAGACCCAAAACCAATAATAGCAGGCAGATAATGGCTTCAGTTAAAAAATACAGATAATGGCTTCTTTACTGTTTGTTTCCCACCCAACATGAAACTCATAGTAGACACCGGAGATTAACCAGATAGTAGATAGATACTATTGATAGCGGCCCCGATATGTACCCCACAACCATTTAAAAACTCAAGTTTGACCATTAGTTTGGAGCTGACTCAGAGTCTAATCGGTGAACAGGACGATAAAGTAGCATGTAATATTAAGCGATGCATAACGTAAGCAGACACGAAAGAGTGAGACCTCTCTTGCGGACCCGTGTAGTCCTCGAGGTCATCTGCTCGGTTGATGATGGTAGTGCAGTTTTCATGGCTGCCAGCGGCGGGGAAGAAGATCTGAGGCGGCGAAAGACAGTCTGGAGGCCGGATCCCTGCTGTGCTGGACCCTTCTGTCGTTGGAGCAGCTGAGCTGGGGTGGACGACGGCGCAGCAGGAGCGGGACAAACCACGCAAGGTTTTCTTTGACAACTATCTGTAAGAGAAGTAATTCTGTAAGGGCTCGTTTGAATTGGAGGATTCCAACAATGCAGGGATAGGAAATAGACAGGAATAGGATAGGAATGCATGTGCAAAACAGAGAATTTAGAAACACAGGATTTCTGCCAATCTGGGTGTTTGATTCATAAGAATTGGAAGATCACAGGATGCAAAGAAGCATGGTGACATTAAGTCAAACCACAAGAAAATGTACGGTTATAATGCTATTATGCTACTATCTCTTAGTCTTGTGCTTCATGAATAGGAATTTGAAAAGGAGGACAAGTGAAAATTAAAATTCTTATGTTTTTTCTTTCAAGGAGACACTAAAGAAACAAATTCGTGTGCTCAGTGGACAATATATATATAACATGTAGAGTAAGAAAGAGATGCAACAAGTGTAGAACCTCTTTGGCGAAGCCATGTCGATCTCAGCGTGATTGGGTTGGCCGGTGAGGATGCTCCGGCTGACTTGGCTATCGGAGGAGGGGAAGAAGATCTTAGGCGTCTGGAGATGGAGCCCGAGGTACTGCTCCGCTGTGATGGAGGGTTTCGTCGTTGGAGCAGCTCCGGTGAGTTGTACGACGCCGAGGCTGAAGCAGGACAAGAGAGAGAATGTACACCGTTAACCTGAGTGGAATTCTAATAGCATCTCCAATACATGACGTAAAATACATAACCACAAAGTGCTAGATGTAAAATACATCAACCTCTCATCTCTGAACTTAACTATCGAAACTGAACTTAACTGTCGAAACTGAACTTAACTGTCGAAACTGAATTTTGCTATCGAAACTGAATTTTGCTGTCGAAACTGAACGCACTAGCAAGGTGAGGCTACACGTCGGTCGACTGACTTTTTCGTCTCTGGTCAGTCGATTTTGCAGCCGTTGGATACGAAATCAAGGGCCTGCAGTTCATCTTCAACCTCCACCCCCCTGAGCCGGCCAAACAGCAGCCCCCCGCCGCCCGCGGCCGGCGGTACGCTGCCCCGCCCGCCCCGAAAACACTCCCCACCGCCGGTCCGCCGCCGCCCCGGCCATCCCTCTAGGCCACCCCGTGCCGAGCTTTTTCTCCGGCGATCCCCACGCCACCGCCCCGCCAATGCCCCACCGCCGCCGGCGACCACTGCCCCCATCTTGAACCCTAAGATATATAGTGGGGTATCTCTCCGGTGAGCCCCCCTCGCCGCTGCGGCTGGTTCTTCCTTCCCCCCGGCGAGCCCCCCCCCCCCCACCACCTGAAAATCGACTGACCCAAAAGTCGATTCAGTCGACTGAAGTGTAGCTAAATCGGAGCAGCATCGCAAGCAAGAACAAGAGCGAGAGCAGCAGCGCGAGCAAGAGCAATAGCAAGAGTAGACCAGGCAGGGGACCGAGAGCAAGAGCAGAGCAGCAGCGCGAGCGAGAGCTAAAGCAGCAGCAGGTCCTACTAATGTGGACGTCGCCACCGAGGGAGCAACGCCTTGGAGGAAGTGGCCGGCGACGCCGCCGTGGATGGAGCCGCGCCGTGTCGGCTCGGGACCGAGCGCCGGCAGCACCGTGAGATCGAATCAAGAAGAAAATGCGGCGATTAGTGTACAACCTCTTTGGTGGCGCCGATTAGGCCGCAGCTTCATCCGAGGAAACGGTGATGATGATGCTCTTCCGGTGGTGCAGGTGAAGACGGCGGTGTGGGAATGGAGGTGGCGCGAAAGACGAGGGGAACGTCAGGGCGGCTCCTTGTAGGTGGAGGACGGGGTGGCTGAACCAGTGGGACGATGAGATCGACGACGGATCCTCATCCGGTACGGTGGATGAGGGACGTCGAGGTGTTGCTGTGGACGACGTCGTTGGGGAAGAGGCTCTGGCTGGGTGGCGGACGGAGCAGGGTGTGGGGTTTCGTCGCGGGTTTTCGCGGCCTCGGTGTATGAATGGGTGGGCGGATGGGATGGCAGTGGGGAACCATGGCTTAGAGACGCGCTTGTCCGAAATGTGGGGTAAGTTACAAAAGTACCCCCACCGATTTGAGGCGGTTCTTTCGGTTCAGGGGTACCACGGGCATTTTGCGTGTCTGGATTTCACAGGAGGTGGGAGTTTTCGCGCGCGTTGTAATTTCGGAATAGCAAGGCGCGGGTTGAGATGGAGGGAGTTGTCAGAGCAGAATGAGACAAAAATATATCTTAAATATCTCGAGCTAACAAGGCGCAGGGTGAAATTTCCGGACAAGCCTAACGTGTACTGTCCCAAATCAATGCGCCCTACAAATGTCATTCAAAACTTTGAATTCATGTTATGTTCAATTAAAATATTTTGCTACGTGTATAATGCATGCAACCTACTACTCAAATGAACGTTTTAGTGCATTCCAAACGTATATACTACCGCTTCAATATGAACTAAATTTGAATTCGTTTCTCTATTTGAATAAGATCTACAGTAATGATTGTTGTGAAGTCAAAGCATTTGAATTCGTTTCTCTGTTTTAATAAGATCTACAATCATCATTATTGTCAAGTTAAACCATCGTTTGTGTATTATCTTCACAGCACACCACATGATTAGTCTCGAGTTACATATGAACTATGTGTACTCCTATATGAACTCCAACTAGATTTTTTGAATCCACTTTATTTTGATTTCAAATCACATTACATTTCTAGCTCTAGCTAGATCTTCATAATCTAAACCATGTCTCATATGTATAATGTGTTTATCACATTATGTATGGTGCCCCGCCCCCTACGCCTACAAGTATTTAGATGTGAGTTGCAAACACCACACATTACCACAAATTCAAATAAAATGTGAGAATGTTCGATATATAGTATTGTTTAGATTGTTTGATATTTAGTTGTAAGCTGCGAACGCCACACATTATCACAAATTCAAATAAAATGTGAGATTGTTTGATGTATAGTATGGTTTAGATTGTTCGGCATTTAGCTGTGAGTTGCAAACGCCATGCATTATCACATTATGGTATAACATGTGCACAACACGTGTATCACCGCTATATTCATGCATGCAATGTTTAAAACACTATGATCTCCTATTCAAATATATGAATCCGCTTTCATATCAAATTATGATCTTTGTTAGTCTCTTACACCCACACAATCCTCTAACCTTTGTAGCTACCACTAACTTTCTCTCGTGCATGCACATGCCCTCCTCGCCCTCCCCCTCCCTCGGCATTCTATCCACTTGGCACCTTCATTTTTTTCTTTAGGTCGTTCTTCCAGAGTCTCCACAACTCCTTTCCGACACACACCGATCGATAAACCTCTCTAGCGGTGCCTGCCTACAACATACAAACACACCTTCAATCTCCTCCTTTATGTGTCCTTGCCTCGTGTCTCTCATACGGTCAGACACACGTGTAAACTCTCGCCCCTCTTTTCATCGCTCTCACAACCGCACACTCCTCCCCCTATCTAGCTAGTAGTTGGGCCTCTCGCACCACCTCCTAGCTCCATTCTCTCTGTCTATCCGTCTCGCTGGGCCTTATTTGCCTCTAACAAATGGACGTACACCGACCGATCTCTCGCTATACATATAGCTAGCTAGGTCCTTATAACTCGTTTTTACCCACACGTCAATCGATCTACCTCATTAGTTGTGTCTCTCCCTTCCTCCGACAAACAACAATTGATCTACCGATCTAGTTAGGTTTGCTTACCAAACACATGGTTCCCCTTCATCATCCATGGATGCGTCCCGACAGATCTATCACGCACAGGCACACACAGAAACACATCCCCACTCTTATTGATAACATTGCAGTTCCACCCTCAGTTTGTCTAGTAGGCCTCTCCCACCATCTTCGAGAAGCAACTCCATCACCCATCCAGCACTCTACCCCTCTCCCTCCCTCTCCCTCCCTCTCTCCCTCCTCTCTCTCTCTCTGTCCCATCATATTTCCCGTCCTTCAGTTATGTATGGATGTCGACCTATCTCCCTCAAGACATAGCTGGGTCTCTCCTTCTCAACACATATACGAGTCGTTCTACCTCTATAGTTAGGCCTCTGCCTACCCCTCCCACCACCCCCTCCCCCCACACACACCGATACATCGAGCGCTCTAGTCATGTCTCCCTGCCACACACAAACTTGACGTGTGCCCTCTAACGTTCCGGTAGGCTAGTCGCCCTATATCTTTGACTTGTACACACAAACAATTTCGATGGCTCTCTTCATCGATCTCGCACCCACCCACTTGATCCTCTCTTTGACTCTATCGATAGCTATGACCCCTCCCTCTCTTCTCGTGGATTGCCCGACCCTCTATGTATGATATGGATAGGCCTCCATTTCACACACATTGCATGCAAAATTTTGTTTGAGATGTCATCGACACATATTCCCACAAATAATTCACGAAATCAACCCCCCCCACCCCACCCAAAACAAAAAACACTCACGAACGCGGTTTGTATCTCTCACACACACCCCACGTAGGTGGGGGACGTGCACGAAGAGAAGAGGTGCATGCACGGCGCACGTACTCCCGTCTCTTTCCCAACCACACCCGCGCGGGTACACGGTGGAGCTCATTTCTGTATGAAAAAGGCAGCCCACGTGGTAATTTGGCACGTGTACTGGTTGTCCACTTGGTGGAGGGAGGATCGTCTACCACGGGTGAACAAAAAAATTGCGACTTGACGTGTTATGTTAAAAAAAGAGGCAAACCATGTGGGGCCTACCTTAGAGGCAAGGCTCTATACACTGAGTACTTTTGATGTGTCCCGTCAACTCGCAGAACGAGGAGAAGCTTGCTTAGTACGCCGTCTCCCCCGCCCACGGGCGCGATGGCTCGCAGGATGAGGTGAAGCTTGCTTGCCACGCCTTACGCCCGCTCCCTCGCCCACGCGCGCGGTGGCTCGCAGCCCGAGGAGAAAATTTTACTACTCCCTCCGTTTCCTCCTCGTCCCTACTACCTTGGTTATAGAGATTATACTATCATATTGTTTGGAATATATATGTCCTTTAGTAGATTTCAATATGAACTACTAGTACATACTCCAAACACTGATGTATATAGACGTATTTTAGAGTGTAGATTCACTCATTTTGCTCCGTATGTAGCACTCTCCCTCGCCCCTCGACCCTCGCCCACGTGGTGGACGTGCAGCAATTCATTCGGTCTCATATAGCCAGAACGATATATACTGCACTACCATTATTGCTCGACTTCCCGAAGAGGCGAAGAGCCAATCGCAAGGTTAATATCTTGGAGATGCCAAGCGCAAGGTTATAGGAGAACGAGTAGTAGGTGCCGCGTCATTTATAAATAAAGTTTTTTTTCTTCAGTGGCACGTACGCAATATGATAGGTTCATATGGAGAGAAAAGGAAACCGCTCCACTATATACATAGTCAGGACGGGCCAGCCTACACGGTTGCTTGCTGGGGTTGCTCTCTTCACACTCTCTCGCACAAAACGACTGTGGCCACATCTCTAACATCCCGGCGGATCACGTCCGCTTGGGGAAGGGGTGGATGCTTAGTGTAGATGCGGTGGCCGTCGCCGACGGCGAAAAACCACTGTCGGCACGTCCCGATCAGGGGTCCCCGCCGTTCTCTCTCACAAAGCCGGTGAGGTTGCCTTCGTCCCTTGCTCACTGCCGCGACGTGGGCAGTTGCCGCCTCCCGCCGCCCTCCTCAAGGTTGAGCTACGTCCCTCAGGTACAACTCCCTTTACAGCCGGCTTGCACCACTGCTCCAGCTGCCCACATCACTCCCTGTGGATATTTCTCTACTTCTTTGCCCCGCACATACCTCTACTGGCTTCTACGTACTGTATTTGTGATGAGTTTATGTCTCATCAACTAGTCCCAGTAATCTTATTCTAATCACGCTTGTTCAATTTCTTTGCCACAGGGATGCTCATCTCGATTTTGGTGAAACTGCACAAAATGATCCGATGGTCAAAAGGTTGCAAACTTCATTTATTAGGAAGCTCGAACGTTGCCAGCAAATTGAAGCCTGGTCAGGGTTCACGGTTCAAGGGCTAGGGACTGCATGGATCGTTTTTTTCTTTAGCTGCCTCTGTTCCAAAATAAGTGTCAACTTTAGTAGTAGTACAACTTTGTACCAAAGTTTGCACAAAGTTGAGAAACTTATTTTGGAACGGAGGGAGTACATATTTGCTATGATCTGTCAATCATTGAGATGCAATAGCATGCATGTTAGTCTCCTTTGTATTTGATGAAATGTTGCAACGGGCAACCTTGGACGCAAGATACATGTAACAGAAGCTGGAAGCTTCATAGCATTGTACAAATTTATCTCGCTGATAAATTACAGTACGTACTATACTAGTACTTCCTCCGTTCCTAAATATAAGTCTTTGTAGAGATTTCACCATGAACCACATGCGGATCACTGAGCCTGCGTGTTTTCACTGCTCTTGCACGCCTCCGCTATAAGAATGGAGAAAATTGTAATCTAGTAGGTATACCTCCTTTCGCCGAAAGCGTGGGACATCCAGCAGTCCTACGACCTCAGTAATAAAGACCAATGAGCCGTCAAATCACATAGACCCAGCAGTAAGTTGGACGGACGAAGCAACCATCACTCTTGCGCCAGTGAGAGGTCGCGTCCGCTCTGCCCGGGCATGAATGCGGCACCGATTCTTTGGAGCGGCGCTGACCATTTCAGGCGGGAAGCGTGCGTGGGCGATGGAGGGGCTTTGGGTGGGCCAGGCTAGTCAAGAGTGGCCGTGGCAGCTGTCCGCATGTCCCTACCAGACACGCCTGGAAACGAGAGGATGCACCGACTCTCGCGGCTAAAATCGTACACTACACAACATCTCTCTATAGGAGTAGGTCGATATGTCGCTCTCTCTAACACACACATGGTGTTAAACACACACGCACACACACACACACGCATGCACACGCACGCACCTTGGTCCCGTTGCACCTTCTAACGTGACTTATTACACCTAGACGGAGGGAGTAGTAAGTATATGAGATACGGTGGCACACTGACTTAAGTCGAATACAAGTGCCCAAAATTTGTGTGCGTGTTATAATAAGGATTCAGGAATGTATAAATGGTTATTTCCCTCTCGTTGAACATAATGGGAGGGTTGTGTAGCTGGTTAGCCTGTTCGCTCATCAAACTTGAGGTCTCGGGTTCGATAACTACACTTGAGCATAATTTGTGCCAGGAGGATTCTTTGACTGGTCAAAATGTTTTCTAGGGTTTGCACGCTTCACACTCTCTCTCCAGTATATATATACACGTTGGAGCCTCAGCGCTTGTAGTTGCTCAGCGCTTGTAGTTTCTCTCTTCACACTCTCTCGCCCTCTCCAGATCTAAACAAGACTTCGTTGGCCTCTCTCTCCCCTCACTGCTGCTCAAAGAGCCGGCAGGATCCGTCCGCGGGGAAGGGAAGGAGGCTTAACGTTGTCGCCGTTAGCGAGGGACTACCGGCGCAGCTGTTCACTTTCCACCCAGCGGCAGCGCGGGAGGGCCTCCGACCCCTTCTTCTTCGCCGTGGTCCCGTCGCCCGCCAAACCACGCCCCAAGAACCATAAGGTATAATTTACTTACTCCACATGCATTGCTCTAGCTGCATGTATACCATGAATCTAGGACGCGGTTCAAAGAGGAAAGGAGTGGGAAAAGTTGTATATAGCATGAATCTCGGACGTGGTTCAAAGAGGAAATGAAGGGGAAAGTTGTATAGCATTAATCTAGGACGTGGTTCAAAGAGGAAAGGAATGGGGGGAAGTAGTGGGGAAAGTTGTATCGCATAAACCTAGGACGTGGTTCAAAAAGGAAAGGAAGGGGCGAAAGTACTAGTTCAAAAAGGAAAGGAAGGGACAAGGCTGTAGAGTTTGAGCGGGACTAGATTTGCTGCGCTCACATAGGGAATGGCGTCTGATAACAAAACTGGGACCAACACGGACTGACACAGAGTTTTTTTAGTCCCTACACCAAAATGTCCCTGTAAACAAACACCCTCTAATAATGCCGCTGCAAAATTGATGCAATGCCACAGTTAAAAGCAAATTACATGTTTAACGAATTTTATTGTTAATATAATCTCTATGTTAATATTAATCAATGCCACCGTTTGAGAAATGCTACTGTCTTGCTTTCTTTCCCATTTAGATAAGGTAGATGCTTCTTTTTGTTGGCTTCTATGTCATCCACCGTTATTGACCACTAATTGTTTCCTTTGCACCTCTGTGTAAATAGGGTTATCTGCTTCACCTCGTTGCCATTGTGACCTTTTGTTGCACTGCACAAAACACTTTTGTTTTAAGAGTGTTTTGTGCAGTTCAACCAAAATGTCACACCGACAACGTTGCTTGATTGCTTGATCTTAGTGGAACTGCACAAGAGGAGATCTTACTTCCTATCCGTTAAGGCGAATTTGGTTCAGATCTTCTTCTTGTGAGTTGTTTGAATTCCGCATCATGAGAGGTCAGTACTAGCCTTCTTTCACATGATTCTGCAGTGTGCATTCATATGTTGTGCTACTTGTACGATAATGTTGCTTGATTTTAGTGAACTGCACAAATGGAGACAAGACTTCCAATCTGTATGTGCACCGTAATATCCCATTGAGGTAAGATAAGGATATTTCACAACTGCTGGCCTGTATTTTGCCACTTTCATCAGAAAATTAAGTTTAGTACTATACTTGTGCTCCCTAATTGACATGCCAAATCTTACATTGAAGGCGAAGCTTGTTTGTTATTGAACCAAGTGATGAAGGGGAAGAACAAGGGGAAGAAAAACAAAAATCAACTCCCGGTGCTGTAATGAAGCACTGGAACTGTGATGGCACAAGTAATGATATAGTTTTGCATCTTAATTTATTGCTATGGCTGGAACGAGCAATTGTTTTGCCACTGATTTGATGCCACTCTTAATGTAATATGTAATTATCTCTACTTGTGCAAACAGGGATCTTCTTTGAAGATACCATATATTTTAGTGGAACTGCACAAGAAGATGTTGGGAACATTAAACTAATCGAGGAGTATATAGTAAGCTTGGCCACCACCGTAGATGCTTCATCTGTATGCTCTACACAATAAGCCTCCTGACAAAGGTTGGTACTCGCCCACTGATTTCATCCATATGATTGAGCTTTGTCATCTCTATTGGTGTTGTGCTACTGTTTAGATACTGTCATGAAAAAGTGGTATTGTCCTTGAGAAGTGCTTCATCTGTGTTGTTTTAAATATTTCCTTTCCTTTTTTTCAAGCAAACAGTGATGCTAGCATTTAGTAGTCCTCTTGTCGTTGCACAACAGGATCATCTTCCTCTGAAGAAGAATATGGAGTACGTGAAGTGACTAGTTCCGATTATGCCAGGATGAAGAAGCCCTGTCTATCTTATCATCAGAAGGAGCAGTTGAAGGATGGTTACATTACTCCACACAAGACCAAACTAACTTTAGCTCAGAAGGACTAACAAAATCTCCATTTTTTGCTGTTGTTCTAGGATTCTTTCTGGTGAGTTCCATTTTTCTAAAAGTGTGCTCTACATGGACCATGTCTGTGCCTGTTGAAACTGTCAATTCATATTACAGTTTGCTCTATACTAATCACTTTTTTGTATTTGTGCAAACAGGGGTGCTCAGCTTGATTTCAATGGGAACTGCACAAAATGTTCATGAATACATCGAATCATTCATTTCCACCACAAGAAAGGAGGTGCGATAAGTTCAAGGCGTTGCAACATATAAGGGCGAAATCATACAAGCTACGCGCGAATTTGGTTGATTTTGGTGGAACTGCATGAAAAGAACAGCTGGTTTATTTAGCACGAGGTGCCATGTCAATGTCCGAACTGATGGCAAACCCTGTCCATTCCACAATCGCAGGCATTTGATATTTTGGAATGGGACAACCTTGTCAAATTTTGCTCATTGATTTTAGCAAGACATGCGTTTGATATTTTCGAATGGGACGCCCTTTGCTGTCAGCAGCGTCGATCAATTTTTTCTTTATTCTTTAGTTGTGAAGTAAATATTGCCTCTGACATGTGAGTCGCTGAGATGCATAATCATCGATTGTTTTGAATGTTCTCTATGGATTGCCAGGCCTGTGTGTTTGATTGCAATGTACAGAAACGCTAAAAAGCTGCTCAAACTCTTTGTACTCCTTCTGTTCCTTTTTACTTCGCACATTGTGTAAGTGCATACTTTTTTGTATAAGATTGGTCAAAGTAGAGATACTTTGACTGCAGACAAAACTTGTATGCAGACTAGAAAGGACCGGAGGGAGTACATGTGAAACTGCTGCAAACGAGGTGATCACCCTGGGAATAATGCTAGTACGTATTGTTTTGCATGTTCATCCAATGCCAGTGATACAGGAATTCGAACTAATCGAAATAAATTCATTCATACACGGTCGGATTTCATATAAACATGCCGGATTTCATTACATTTCAACTATAAAGGGGTGCGCTGGATGTATAATTAATTAACCGGCCTAGCTTGTCATAGCGATTAGGGCAACTAGGAGCCCAATGATCAGGATCACCACATGACAAACACCTTTCTTCTTGTCATTCTTCTTCTTGAAGTTCATGTGTTGCACAGCCTTGTTCTTCCCATCAAACTTTGCTTTACCATCAAACTTGCCCTTGTTCTTGAACTTGTGGGGCTGGAAGTTCTTCTGTACCATATTGGCACTAGATCCTCCCTCAATTCCTCAAGCATGTGTGTCCTTTGCTCTCGCCTTTTCTTCCACATCAAGAGTGCCAATGAGATCCACGAAGGAGGAAGCTTGGTGACGAAGGAGGTATAATTAATTAACCGAAGCTACCCACCTGTGTCCCGCTGAGCCGAACAGAAGCTTCAGTGACTTAACTGCAGGTGCAGTTGCGTAACTGACATGTGGCCTGTTGGGCCCACGTGTCAGTCAGCCAACTGCACCAGCAGTTAAGTAGAAGCAGCGTTATTCTCCAGCAGAACTCCCCGACTCCATGTCACCGCCAAGAAGCTAACCGGCCGTCAATGGTCAACCGGCCTAGCTTGGCTTCAACAGGAGGGTAGCAGCGGTGGCCTTACTTGGACCCGAGCGACGACGACCTACCGTGTTCTACTCTTCCTTGTTTTCTGTGTGGCGCGGCCTCGTTGGCAGCGGGGCGGGGCCTCGGCGGAGCCGACGATGTCCTCTGTCTCATTGCCGGCGGGCGGCGCCTCAGCGGAGCGGTGGAAATCCTCCCCCGCGTTGCCGGCAGGGTGGGGCCTCGGCTGAGCCAGTGATGTCCTCTGCCTCGTTGTTGGTGGGGCGTGGCCTCGGTGGAGCTGGCGGTGTCCTCTGCCTCGTTGTTGGCACAGCGGGGCCTCGGCGGAGCAGGGCCTCGTTGACGCCAATGGAGCGGGGATTCGTCGGAGCGGCATTGTCCTCTGCCTCGTCCTCGGTCTTGCCAAACAGTGCCTCGCCCGCTTCATCGCCCTCTTTGCTAGCCTCTTTGTAGGCGGCCGCAGCCTCCGCCACCCGCATGCGGTACTGCCAGCGCTCGAGGCGGCCCTTGCGGGCGGAGCGGTGCGAGTCGACCAGCGCCTCCTGCTCCGCCCGCTCCGCGGCAATCTGCTCCTCCGCCTGCAGGTGCTCCTGGAGGAGATGGTGGTTGTAGGCGGTGTCGGCCTGCGTCTCCCGGAACTGCTCCTGACGCACCTGCCTCACACTGTCCATATATTGGGCACGGGCCTCGCTGATGGTCATGGTGCAATGCACCGGTGAGGATGGCGCGGAGGAGGGGGTTGGCGCCGGATCGTCGACTACCATGTTCTCCATTGGGACGTCGTCGTCCTCCGGCTGCCTGCCGGCCAGCCGGTCGGTAGCAATGGCTGCCATCTCCTTGTGGCCCGTCGTCCGCCCGTCCTGAAGAGCGCTGGAGCGCGAGGAAGCCATGGTGGGCAGTAGTGGTGTGGACAGGAGAAAGGGAACGAATGCGGATGACTGCGGCTATGGCCGGCGCAGCAGTTTATATAGCAATGGTGGGCGGGCAGAGGGACGGACGTGTGGCGCCGGAGTAGCCGCCTCGGCAACTGCGTATCATTAATGTGGACGGCAGATGGACGGACGGACGACACTTGTGTTGTTTGAAGGCGGAGCAATCGCCTGCACCGGGAAGCGGGGCGGGCGGCGCTGACTGTTTCGGGCAGAAAGCACGCGCGGGTGAGGAGATGACTTTACTTGGAGAGGTTGACAATTGGGACCCACTAGGTCCATAGCCTCACGTACGCAAGTGCCTCCTTATTTTATATATATATGTGTATAAAACTATACTCCCTCCGTCTAGGTGAATAAGTCGTATTAGAAGGTGCATCACGACCTAGGTGCAAGTAGATTGGTGGAAAAGAAGAATATTTCTCTCTTCTAAACACAACATTTAATCACAGCAGTTAAGAGGATGCCTTATTAGCTACGCATGCAGGCCATCGTAATTCATAGCATGCAAAGCGCTTTTATTTCTTGCCTAATAACCGCATGGACGTGCTGCATGCATTGGTCCTTGCCCGAGCAAAAAAAAGGGAGGAAAGGGGTTTCCACGGGAGACAACGAGGCAGAGGTGGAAGCGCTCGCTGGAGTAATTTATTTTGCTTCCCCCTGGTTTCCTGACATCACGGTCCCACACCATTGTCAACCTATGTAGTAGTCAATAAACGAGAGAATTGCACAAGAAGCGGCCGACAGCTGGGACCAAGCAGCTCGAGCAGTATTTGTGTTTTTGAGGTGTGAGCACTGCAGAGTTTTTCGATGTTTAACCCAGATATTAATTTTTCTCCTCTGAACAACAACGAAAACATCGCTGCAGGTATTAACTGGGCGGGCTGTGGCCCGTCTAGCCCAGGCCAGATATCCAGCCCAGATATTAATTTTTTTCAAGCTGAAAATGGCTAGCCCAGCTATACTTTTTTTAGGAATACCCAGGCAAGGTCAAGTTGTTATTCTCCGCCCCGCTGGGCTGCAAATCTTTCCTAGGAGGGATGCATTAGGCTTAACAAGAAAATGGGCTTTAAGAAATAATAAATGGGATGTAATTATAAAAACTGGGCAGTAACTATAAAAAATGCACCAAACACGTGATTACTTTATAAAATATTATTTTTGGATATTGAAAATTTTAATTTCATTAATTGTTGCGAGCGCAATGTTTCGTTGGATTTTTACGTAATATAAATTTATTTAATCTGACTAGAAATTTCGGGATAAAAATATTTCGGATCCCATCAAAATGTGGGAAATTTTATTGAATTCTGTTTTGAACGGTTGGTTGAAATGGGCTGTACTTTTAACAAACTGTAAATGGGCTGTAGTAAATTCCATTAGAATTCAAAAATGGGCTACACATTCTTACAAATCTCAAATGGGCTATAAGTTCTCTGCCACACACTTCTGGCCTTACTAAGTTGACGCGTCCCCTAAAAAACAGAGTTGACGCGTATGCAAGGCTTTGTCAACTTATAGTCAACACACGGTTCTAGCAGCAGTGGCCGTTGGATGTCCATCCAATGGATGCCGTGCTTCTTCTTCAATCTCGGATATTCTAGCTTCACCCGCCCAAAAAATGATTCCTCCCCCTGACATCTGGGGCGCACCGTTTCGGAAGCTGACCTGTGGGCCTACTAAGTTGACGTACCAAGGGCTTTGTCAACTTAGTCAATATAAACGATTCTAGCTGCAGTGACCGTACGATGTCCATCCAACGGCCGTAGTGCTTCTTCAACCTCTGGTCTTCTTGCTCCAGCCGCCCAAAGCAGCGCCGGTCGTGCCGCCTGCTCCTGCCTCCCGTGGCCGGCTGTGCTGCCGCGGAGGCCTCACCGCCCCCTACTATTCCCACCGCTGGCCAGGCCCTGCAGCGACGGCAGCCTCACACCGCAGCCGAACGAGTGAACCCTCATACTCCTCTCCGCGTGGGCATCCACTGTCGCGTCTTCACCGGCTCCACGTCGTCCCCTTCCTAGGCCTCGCCGTCGTCCACCGCCTGGTGCTCTCGGCGCGGCGTGGTCAACGTGGTCAAGGAACGACTTCCATCGGACGTGGACTGTATGTGGAGAGGCTGACAGCTGGGTCCACGGTGGCAGCAAGGAAGTGCCTCCTTATTACGCGGAAAATAATGATTCCTCCACCTGATAGCAGGGACCCACCGGACGGGCCATCGTATTTCGCGAAAAAAACGTTTCCCCCCTGACTGCTGGGACCCACCAGCTACACCTTCGCACGCAAGAAAGTGCGTCCGGGCAAAAAAAAAACGATTCGCCTCCCTAACTACTGGGACCCACCAGCTACATCTTCGCACACAAGGAAGTGCGTTCGGGCAAAAAAAAGAAAACCAAAACGATTTGCCCCCTTGACTGCTGGGACCCACCGGCCCCCCGACTGCTGGGACCCACCAGCTACATCTTTGCACGCAAGGAAGTGCGTCCAGGCAAAAAAACGATTCGCCCCTTGACTGCTGGGACCCACCAGCTACATCTTCGCACGCAAGGAACTGCCTGACAGTCAGGACCCACCTGGTCGAAGCGTACGTAGCGTTGTCATTCTGGTCGTGAACGTGTACGTACATACTGGTCGATGTAGAGGCGCGCACGTGTCGTAGTAGAGGCGCGCACGTAGCATGTACACGTACGTATAGCGGCCAGGGTGCAAGAAAGAAATTACGGCCACGTATGTGTACATACGGGCGGGGTCTCAAACGCCTACTCGCGCATACGTACGGCGAGGGCTCGTGTACATGGCTGGGTCGGAACGGAGAAACAACATCGTCGTCGTGTTCATGGGTCGGAACGGAATGCGTGGTCGTGTTCATCGGGAGGGCTTGGACGGAAGAGGCGATGGAAACGAGGCCTGGCGTACCGCACAACGGAGGAAACGGACCTCCTACGGTCGAAACAGGGGTCCTGTTGATCGGGAGGGGTGTGGCATACCGCAAAACGGAGGAAACGGACCTCCTACGGTCGAAACGGGGGTCCTGTTGATCGGGAGGGGTGTGGCGTACCGCAAAATGGAGGAAACAGACTTGTGTTGGAGCGCTACGGTTGAAACGGGGGTCCTGTTCATCGGGAGGTGTGTGGCGTACCACAAAACGGGACTCTACGGGATACTGTTCATCTCCACCGTCGACCCCTTCCAGCCTCCACGAGCTACTGTTCATCCACCGTCGACCTCCTCCAGCCTCCACGGGCTCCTGTTCATCCAGCCTCCCGCGCTACTCCACCGGCTACTGTTCAACCACCCCTCCACCGTCTACTGTTCATCCAGCCCTCCACACCACGGGGTCCTGTTCAACCACCCCTCCACGGGCACCCCTCCATCATCTACTGTTCATCCTGCCCTCCACACCACGGGGTCCTGTTCATCCACCCCTCCACGGGCACCCCTCCACCGTCTACTGTTCATCCAGCCCTCCACCACACCACGGGGTCCTGTTCATCCAGAGGCAATGCCACTGCTCACTGTTCATCCAACCCCCCCCCCCTCCCCCGCAACGCTCACTGTTCATCCTATCGATCGGCTTCAGTTAGCAGCAGTAGCCAAGGAATCGCTCAATCGGGTTCAGTTAACAGCCATCGATCGATCGCTCGGGTTCAGTAACGCGTAGCCTGCAGTGCAATCGCTCGGGTTCAGTTAGAGCCCAATGCCTTGCTCGGGTTTAGTTAGAGCCAACGCCTCGCACACACGCGCGTACGTGTACGAGAGAAACGCGCATCGCTCGGCCCCCGACCTCACGCAAATGGCCGTAGAAGCTGCTGCGTACGAAGCGCTTGCTCGCCTTCAATTCGTGGTGCCCTACGCCAGCGAACGAGGGTATTATTACTTTCCGAGTCGTGCAGCACCCGGAGAAGTAGCATCTTTTCCCGGTGGACGAATTGAGAGAGACCCAGTGCTGGCCAACCTTGCGCAGTATGTCATCGCTCAAGAGCGTTTAACCCAGCGGGTAATGGGTTATCTCCAGAGCCTCACTGATTTAAATCCTCAGATAGCTATTGGCAGACCACTAAGGCCCGACCAGGAGCGACGCATTCACCGACTAGTCAATCCGCTTCCCCCGATAGAAGAAGAGTGTGCCCCAGTACCAGAGACGTTTTCTCAGGACCCTGTCTATTTGCCGTTTTCATTGTAGACGTCACTGCTATGATTATTGTCCCATCATTTATTTATATGTTGCAACTTATGCGTGGTATCCTAAATTTGTGCGATGAATTAAATATCTGGTTTCAATTAATGTGAATAGTTTTTACTGCTGTTAATTTTGATTAACTAATTTCACTCTCGATAAATTCTGAAGTGAGCTTTTTTTCTGAGTTGTTGCAGCATATGTCTCTTCACGACATAGATTTTTATCCACGCAGCACCACGACAGCAGACTCACAACCCCAACCACTCGACCACGTGCACTAATTGCAAATCCACGTGTATGTGTTGCACCTAACTGATCACCCCCCCTTGCACACCACAGTCTCTGAAGGAGAGAATTGTGGGTAATTATTCGGGTGCAAGTTGCCTACGACACACTGACAGCAGTTAGCACCCGACACCGCACTTAAGCCTCATGATCACCGCCACCGCGGAGAGCTAACACTCGAGCGGCAGCATCACGACGATCATCAAGGATCATCGCGCACAAGAGCACGGAGAACCCCAACAATGCCGCCAACCCTCTGCACATCAGGATCATGTACCAGTCCGGCATCACCTCCGCCATTAGAGCCTCGTCTCGAGCTCCTATAAACAAAAATGGAGGAGAAGGAAGGATAAGGAGAAGCGAGGCCAGGTGTGAGGAAGAAGAAAGGAGCACCTCGGTCATTTTATAGCTCGAGATCGGTGTACGGTGGGAGAAGTCCACCAGCGCCGCTCGTCGCTCGATCGCCGGTGTTCAGAGGCGAATCCGTGAGCAGTGCCGACAGCTCACTGTCCCGCGAGGTGAATGCACGCTGTACCGGCAGCTAGCACGCCGCGCACTACCGCAGTACGGCCTAGATGCCCTACGCGCTAGACATCGTCGGTGGAGAAAGCGCGGGAAAGCGCGCGAGAGAGAGGAAGAAGAGAGAGCCAGAGGTAGAAGAAGAGACTGACAATGGGCCACGGGTCCATCTGTCAGCCAGAGAGAGCACTATGCTCTCGGGTACGACTAGCGTATTTTAGAAATTTAAAATTTTATTCTAAATTTACTGTAACCAAAAGTAGAAATTTCTCGTTTTCCTCAACCATAGATTTTTCCACGCAGCGCTAGTGTTCCACACTGTAGTTTTACACCACTTATTTGCCCTTCCACTGTAGCCACATTTTATTGCATGGGTAGGATGGTTATTTTTGTGGTTTTACTTTGAGATAGTAGGAGTAATTATTTTTCAAAATAGCCCCTAGCAAATCTCGAGGACGACATTTTTCTTAAGGGGGTAGTGTTGTAACACCCCAAAAATTTTAACCATGATTTATTTAAAATTTTGCCATGGTAATTTTTTTTTACTTTCTGGATTTTTTTTTCAGAACCACTCTTTTCTTATGAATTGTGGAGTTTTCACCCCAAGTGAAAACCTTTTAAAAAAATATTGTTGGACTTGTATATCTTTCAGACCATTTCTTTTATCAGTGGAATTATTTCTACAATCATTTTCCCTGAGCTTTATTTCTTTAAAAGTGATTTTTCATAAGTTTTAGGTTTCCATTTGCACTACAACCCTTTCAAATACTTCTTTAAAATCCCCACCAAAATTTGGGGATGTTATGTGATGTTCCCGCACCACTTTTATGCAAAAAATCTCTTTTAGTCATTTGGAAATTTTGAGCCCTACCTCAAGTTTACAAATCTGGATCAGTTTGTGGTTTGCACTGCAACCTAATTAAATATTTCTTTAAAAATTCCACCAAAGTTGGGAGATGTTAGTAGGAGTATATAATTCAACTTTATGCAAAAACCCATTGGTGTTCTTTGAAAATTTGAGCAAATCATCCTTTTTTGCTCTCTGGCCCACTTTGGTATTTTCTACTGCAACCCTATTTTTTTTTGCTCTAGTGCCCATGAGATCTTTCCTGCTTATAGTCCACCCTACCAAACCCTTAAGTCCAGGATATTGGACCCATTGGAATACTTTTGGTCCATGCATTAATAGCCTTTATTTTCTGTCCAGATTTGGTTTTCTCAAAAACTTGCACTAGGGAGTTTTTGTTTTTGTCAAAATAACCTTGCCACCCTCTTTATCTTCTAAAAAGACTATGATCTGGAGTTTTTGGCCACCCCAAGAGATGCCTAGATGACCATAGCATTCTGTCGAACACCTTGAGTTCATGAACAGAATTGGCATGAAACCTAGTTTGCATTTTGAACCTGCTTGCTTTGCCTAAACAGCATGTCTCATGGCTCTACCTTAGTCTATAGCCCCACCCTGCTAAACCTCATGTGGATTAGAGCCCTCTGGCAGGCATTGGCATTTTGCCGAGCACCTCGCGTGCGTGCTCTAGGCGCGGCCAGAGCGCGCGTTTTGCACGTGCGTGCGCCCGAGTCGCCGCGTCCCGCTGCCGCCTCCCCGCGCCCGTTCTGATCCATGCCCGCTCACAGCCATCGCACCCCGACCCCTCCCTCATCGCAGAGCCGCCCTAGCCACCTCCTGACACCCTACAGCGCCACCACCGCAAGCCGCCACCGCCGCTCCGCCAGCCTCTGCCATGGACGGTGCCGCCCGAGCAACAGCCGCGCGCCAGCTCGCCCCTGAACAGCTCAAGGTCATCCAGTCGCTCCTCCAAGCCACCCCCTGCATCGCCACGTCGTCTACGGCCACAGTAGCAGCTCACCGTCGATCTTATCCCCGGTCACCGCGGAACCGACCTCGACCGCCTATAAAAGGAGCCCCCGAGCCCGTCCAGACCTTCAGGCGACCTTAGGCCATCCCTCTAGAGCCCCCACAGCCAGCAATCGACGGAGGGAGGCCTTCTTCCCTATCTCCGGCCAGTTCGGCCGCCGCCACGCTTCGGTGCCGTGCATCGCGAGCAGAGCCTCCCCCGTCCATCCAGTGCCACCGTCCGACTCCCCTAAACCTTGCGGAGCCACCCCACCTCTCAAACACGATCGGGAGCCACCATAACTCGAGACCCCAAATCCTCCCGAAGCCACCGTCCGTCGCGGAGCTCGCCGCCGGCGACTCCCTTCGCCCCCGCCAGCCTTTCGACCACTGGAAGGAGCACCCTGGACTGGCGGATCCATCCCTGCCCTCGGAATCCCGTGGGGAGCCGCCGTTCGTCGACGGCGATCGCCGGAGCCCCGCCACCGCTCGGCCAAAGGAGAAGGAGGCGCGGGCGACTGGTCAAACCTGACCAGTGGGCCCAAGGGACCCACTGTCAGTGACCCAGCGACGACCCGTGCTGGTTTAAGTGGAAGCGTATTCCACCAAATACGCCTTCGCTAGAAGAAAACGTAAGTGCTGCCGAACTGTTTTCTTTTTCTGATTTTTATTAAAAAACATATTTTGACTAAACTTTGACTGGCTATAACTTTTTAAATACAAGTCCAATTGATTTGATTCTTTTTCTGTTGTTTCTCAAATTTTGTCTAGTTTATTTTCATATTTATTTGAAAAAAATTCAAACAACTTTTTTGTACTGTTTTGTAACTATGTGTTAATTTGAAATTTTCTTAAATAGGATTTCGGAGAGGGAAGCAACTTTCAAAAAGTGCACCCTCACTTGCATACTCTTGAAGGAAAGCATGCTGAACCCTGGCATAATATTGTTGTGTGTTGTTTGATGTGGTTACAACACCACCTTGACATGGAGTATTCGTTATTTTATGTGATGACATCATCATACTCATGAGTGCATATTGATGATTCCGTGTTGTTGGTATCTGATATGTTTGTGAAAGTAATCACCCTCGTATGCCTTTCATGCCTACCGGAGGGAATCCGGGAAAGCCGCTGTCTTGGGTAGACACGAGCTTGTCTCTAGTTCTTCGTCGAGACGGTTGTGTCCGGTAAGGCATATGAGTGGTGATTCTGTCTGATTGGTGTGAAATATATTTCTTATGCTAATCATGCAGGAAATGCTTTAACCTCCTGAGTCGACCATGCTAAAAAAAAGAGGAAAAGTAAAGGAAAAAATGCACAAATCTCGTGCCGGAAAAAGCTCGGTAAACCATCCTAAAAAAACTGATCATAACTTTTAGAAGGTTTCAAAGCCGGTGACAAAAAAACGTGGACCAGTCGATCAGGAACCTAGCGTGCGTGCGCGAACGACAACTAAAAAAGTATGTAATGGACCGAGCCCAAGGTTGACGGGGGTATGCACGAGTTTACGGAGAGCAACCAATTGACGGGTAGCACTGCGCTCTCCGTGGTCGTCACATGTCGCGTGTTGGGCGCTTCCTTGAATTTGTTTTTAATTTTTCTGTGCATGTTTTTGCGTTTTAGATGGGGTTTTTTGGTTTTCCCTATGTTTTGGACCCAAAACAATTTCGAAAGTAACATAAACAAGCATTCTTTTTTCTTCCGCGAGAAGCACAGGTTTGCCTCCGCGAGAGTTACTGTGCCTTTGGCAAAGGGAAGAACATGTTTTTTTCTTTCGCAAGAGACACAAATTTACTTCGCGTGGAGGCACAGTTTTTGGTTCAGCGAGAGGCATAATTGTGGCTCTTAAAAAGGGAAAAGATACATTTTTTTCTTCCACAAGAGACGAAAATTTGATTTCCGTGGAGGCATATGTTTGCTTCCTGCGAGGTGTGCCTCTCGGGAAGAGAAAAAATATGTTTTCTTTCTTTGGCAAGAGGCACATATTTGCTTCTTCTGGAGCCACCATTTTTCTTCCACGAGAGACACACCTATGCCTCTTGGAATAAGAAAAAAATGCATGTTTTTTTCTTTTTTCGCAAGAGGCATTGATTTGTTTCTCGTAAAGGCATATGTTTTTTTCTTTGAGATCGCACAAGTTTGCTTCCTCGAGGGGTACGTCTGTGCGTCTCAAAAGAAAAAAAATACATTTTTTCCTTCCGAGAGACAAACAGATTTGCGTCGCGTGGAGGCATGCCTCTTGGGAAATGGAAAAAAGTGGGGAAAATCATGCTTCGGGCTTATTTTTCCCCCTTTTTCATGAAAAAATTCGTTGGAAAGTATTCATATGGGATCTAGTTTAAAAAATCTCGATGCGAGAAGTCTAGCGGTTAAAATTGTTCGCGATTCAGATGTGCGGTTAAAAAAATAAACAAGTAGGATTTGCAATGGGTACCTCTTAATTAGTGATTACGCAACTTGAGAAGATTGAAATGGCGCACATGCAGTGTACCAATCGTCGCAACTTGAGAAGATGGAAGTGACCTTTGCAATGGATACCTCTTAATTAGTGATTTCGCAATTTGCGCAAAGAGCTGTAAATGACGCTGAATAGGACTTCGGCCTCACGGGTGCACATATGTCTCGCCAAGGTGAGTGTACGTACCATCCTGGTTGTGGGCTGGCCCGTTAGTTGCTAAAACATTCGTTCATTTGTTTGACTCGTCTTTTTGTTTTTTTCTTGTACTAGCAAAAGGATTCGTCCGTTGCAACGGGGAAAAATCACAATCTCTAATGGCCATGACCACATTTTTCTGCATCACCAAAATACACTATCACTCTCAATTGCGTGAAATCATGAACATTTTTTAAAATCGTGAATATATTTCAAAGCATCAACAATTTTCAAATTCATGACCACTTTTACCAATTTTCAAACATTTTCTAAAATCCAGAACATTTTTGAATTCCAGAACATTTTATACTATTTCCAAACAATTTTCTCGAATCGGCGAACATTTCTACAATCGACAAATATATTTTAGAAATGGGTTGAACTATTTTTTATATTCAAGAAGTTTTTTATTTAAATATCTTTTTTTAATCAGCGAACATTTTATGAATGAATAAACTATTTTTAAGTCATGAACAGTTTTTGAATTTTTACGATATTCTTCCATTCATGACATTTCTTGAACTGGCAAAATTTTGTTCAATTTATAAACATTGTTTAATACACAAAACTTTTTAAAAAACCATGAATATTTTTTGATTTCCCCAACATTTGTTTTCAGAATTTAAAACATTTTTATAAAATCACGAATACTTTTCGAGTACACAAACATTTTATGATTTATTATGAATTTTATTTTAAAATTGTTTATTTTTCCTTGTTGAAACTTTATTGAAGTCGAAAATTATTTCAAATAGAAAAAATGAAAACGAAAATGAAATAAAAGGAAAAAAACGAAATTTAGAAAACAGGCCGCCCGGACATGGGCTGGCCCATATGGGCACGTCGTGTCGTCTCCCTGCACAGAGCGTAGTATCGGAGGTCCCTGCTACATGGGCCTGCCTAGGCGCAGAAGCACTTATAGATAGCATTGGATATTAATTAAGATTACATCGTAAATCTAATTTTAGATGATTAACATGCAAGATGATATCATATCTGAAATCTACACATTTTCCTGAGTAATTTTTATATATAACATGTAAGATTTCGAGTTAGGATTCAAAATATATGAATATTTTAAGAAGATATGCATGATAAAAGAAAAAGTAAACCAAAATGAAAGAAAATTGCACTCACCTAGAATCGAACTTAGAACTATTAGGTGGAATAGTGGAGCTCCAGCCATTGCCCTGCTTGCCTGATAGTTGTACATTCTTGTGCTGCCTACTTATAAACCAAGTCCGATGTACCGAATTGTAAAAGAAAAAACGGATCATTTTCCGTCTTACCGGTGGCATTTGGGGCAAATCTTATGACGCACCACCAGAAGCACTATTTGCTTTGTTATTAGGTGGAGATGGATAGATATACATCTAGATAGATTTGGAAAGCATTAATTATACAAATTTCTCAAAATTATTTTACTTTATTTTTATAATTGTTCATGACATATTTTTAAAACTCGCAAGAGTGTGAAATTTTTGTTTGTGGTTGTTTAAAATATCCACGTGCTCCAGAATAATGTACCTTAAGTTCTTAAGAATATTAAAAAATAAAATTTGTTCATGTGCCCAAAAATTTGTTTCACACCATTCATAAAATAATGTTGACATGTTGAAAATATGTTTCTTCCCTTTTTTAAGAAAAGCCTTTAACAACGTACAAAAAATTTGCATAGTTAAAAAAATGATCTATATCATTCAAATAAAAAATTCAACATGTATTTTAAATTTTTATAACATGCATTCAAAAAATGTTCAGAAGCATATATTTAGAATCGGTTGAACATGTATTTAAAAGTGTTAAACATGTATAAATGTTATTTTTATTCCAGACATGTGAAATGTAGATAAAAAATCTAGTTGGAAAAATGTTAAACATGTATTTAAAAAATGTTCTTGATGTAAAAAAATGAACAATGTGTACGTAAAATGTAGACAAGTGTTCAAAAAAAATCAAACAAACCCGAAGAAAATCGGTGCAAACAATGAAAATTTGATAAGAAACTACACAGAAAGAAAAACTTGCGTCGGCATCTACAGCATTGGCCGACCCAGTAGGATTTTGTCGGAGGCAAGCCGGAGCTCTGCCTCGCATTAGGCGATAAATAGCGATGTTGAGTCCGTAAGTGGGCACGTGCGAGCGGTGGTTCCTATTATGCGCGTAACATCGAGAATAGCTGAAAACATGCACCCTAGGTCATTTATTTTCGCGGCTTTTGGGTTCTCCTATTTAGGGCATTTGCGACGCAGACCCTCAAATCACCCCTATATGTCTTTTTCGATAGTTGGCACGTTTTTGTCATCAAAGGATATGCCTCAAACGTTTGCAGACTGGTCCCGATATTCTAATTCCGGTAACCTAGCCAGCCAAAAGCCACCACGTCGAACAGCCGGACATCGCCTCTCTCTCTCATCAACCACGATATGCACACGCATATATGAACATTTAGGGATATGGTTGGATAGCCGGCTCCCGTATTAGTGTTTGCGGACAAATCTAGACCAGTTCATGGACAAATAGTGTGTCTGTTTTAGGAGTTAGTGTTAGAGATGCCCGTAGGTATCCAACAAAATTTGTGAAGGTTCTAGAACCTTCCCTGAACAGTTTTTTTGAATTTCTTTTATGCCATTTTTTTAAATTTGTTTTATTTTAAGTATTTTTCATATTTAAATGTAAGCGTATTTTTTGAATTTTAATTTTTAATTCTCAAAAGTTTTGGAAATTTGCAACAATTATTTAAAATTACTAAATTTTTTCGAATTTGCAAACATTTCTTGAAATCTGGAAATTTTTACATTTTCTGAACGTTTTTTCAAATTCAGAAACATTATTATATACTTTGATTTTTTCACATACTATAATATTTTTATTTTATGATAATTTTTAAAAAATGCACAAAAAATACAGGAAGATTTATAAACTTTGAGATTTTTTGTGTTACTGCACATTTTTGGAGTCCGTGAACATTTTTTGAAATCTGAATTCTTTTTTATTTGCGAATATTTTTCCTAATTCATGAACATTTTTCAAATTTGTAACATTTTCTAATTCATGAACAATTTTTCAATACATGGAGGTGTTGGTATACTGAAGAGATGAATGTCTTGCAACACTTTATAAAACTTCATTGTGTCCCAATAGTTCTAACACTGACATCCATGCTAGCCTTGCTATTTTACACAAGGCTATTTTAAGATGAAATTTACTATTTTCATGTTCCTCCTTCCATAGTTCTGCTCAATTTTGTCCCACACCTAAGAAATCATTTCGCTGCAACAATTTATTTGTAGCATAGTAATATGATAGCAGTGATAGCAAAGTAACAGCAACAGTACTAGCAACTTTGTAACCATCAGAGTAGTAGTAACTTGAGCAAAGGCAATAGTATTGAAACGTAGGCATGGAGTAGCGATGGATATTCAGATGAGATTCAATATGTATCTGTCACAACCTAAAATGATACACAATAGTTCCAATTCATTAATCATATATATAGTGTTACGATCATGTCATAATTAAATTACGTTTGGAATTCAAATAGTTACATTCCTATTGATTCACTACATAAAATTTGACATAAGAAAATAAAAATATAGGTCATAAGACAAGAAAATTTACAGTTTATGTGTATTTTACACTATGTTTTTACATTTGTAATTTTACATAACATAAAATATTTTTTACGGCGATTATATATTTTCTTACTGTCTCTTTTTGCGTCGGAAATAAGACAAAACTTACGGAACGTAAAATTACGGTGTATTGATGGTAAAATAGAGGGGGGTGAAGAATAACTATTCCCCACCTAGGGTGACGAATAGCGCGATATATATATATATATATATGTGTGTGTGTGTGTGTGTGTGTGTGTGTGTGTGTGTGTGTGTGTGTGTGTGTGTGTAGTCATATGTGCTTACGATAAGAACTTGCATAACATCTTTTGTCTTACCCTCTCGTGGGAGCGGAGTCCTAATGGAAACTAAAAGTAATTAAGACGCTCCTTTTAATAGAGAACCGGAACAAAACATTAGCACATAGTGAATACATGAACTCCTCAAGTGAAAGTCATCCCCGTCAATATCCCAATTCAAGGTCACCTTGGGGATCTAAGGTCCAGAACGATAGCAGGTGCATACAACTTGAAGGTAAGATCAAGAACAAAAATATATTCATTAAAGCATAATATGTTCAAATATAAAATCATGGCACTCGGGCCATAATGACAAGCATTAAGCATAGCAAGGAGACAAGGGACACAAAGTTTTACCCAGGTTCGGGCCCTCTTGATGGAGGTAAAACCCTACGTCCTTCTTGATTGATATTGATGATATGGGTGTTACAAGAGTAGATCTTCCACGAGATCAGAGAGGCTAAACCCTAGAAGCTAGCCTATGGTATGATTGTATGTTGTGATTGTTGTCCTACGGACTAAAACCCTTCAGTTTATATAGACACCGGAGAGGGTTAGGGTTACACAAGGTCGGTTACAAAGGAGGAGATATCCATATACGTATTGCCTAGCTTGCCTTCCACGCCAAGTAGAGTCCCATCCGGACATGAGACGAAGTCTTCAATCTTGTATCTTCATAGTCTAACAGTCCGGCCAATGGATATAGTCCGGCTGTCCGGAGACCCCTAATCTAGGACTCCCACAGTAGCCCCTGAACCAGGCTTCAATGACGATGAGTCCAGCGCGCAGTTGTCTTCGGCATTGCAAGGCGGGTTCCTTCTCCGAATACATCACCGAAGAATTTGAATACGAGGATAATGTCCGACCCCGCAAAATAAGTTCCACATCTCACCGTAGAGAGAATAATGTCTCCGCAGATCTAATCCGCTAGCTTGTTTTGGTAACATGACGTCATGTCATGGCCCGGCGGTTATTCGAACCGTTTCTCTTAACCCGCTCCACACATAATGCGAGGCGGTTTCTTGACACGTCTTGCCGAAGCGAAGATCGTGTTCCCCTAATTACGGGATTCTCATTAATGCAGTTCATGGGTAACCCAACCACGTCTAGGACTCCTAGATTATAGGTAAGTCCTAAACGGCTACGGAGAGGACGCTTGATATTCACCCTCCTTATAAGGGGACAAGGTTTTCGCTTTTTTCCTCCCGTGTTCAACTAAACCCTTCCCCCGCCTCGAGTTCTAACACCCAAAGCTCAGGTTAGGTGCTCCGGACCTTCAACCATGTCCGGATCCAGCCTTCAAGGCCGATGGACGCCCTCTTCCGTTACGGAAGAGGACATTAAGAAGTTGAGGGAGGCCAGATATCTGACCGCCGAGGGTTCGCATCGGCTGCCTGCTAGAGGGTAGGTCGTCCCTACTCCCGAACCCAACGAGAATGTTGTGTTCATCTCCCACTTCCTCTGAGGTCTAGGCCTCACTCTGGATCCTTTCGTCAGGGGCTTGATGTTCTATTACAGGTTAGATTTCCACGATCTAGCCCCGGACTCTTTTCTCCACATCACGACATTTATTGTCATGTGTGAGGCCTTTCTCCGCGTTACCCCTCACTTTGGCCTGTGGCTCAAGACTTTTGAAGTAAGGCCGAAGATGATCGAGGGGCAACAAGCAGCGTGCGGAGGTGCATCAATAGGCAAGATGGCAGGAGCTCCATGGCTGAGAGGTTCCTTTCCAGAGGTGCCCGAATTATGGCAACGGGAGTGGTTTTACGTCACAGCTCCCAGAAGTACCAAGTGGGCGGCTGCCCCCACTTTCCGCTCGGGCCCCCCACCACAACTGATGTCATGGATTAGCAGGGGTCTGAGCTGGGGTCCAGCCAAGGACGTGCCTATACTGCAAAGCTGCATCCGAGATCTCTTCGAGGGAGATTTCAATTTGGTTGTGGTAATACAAGTTATGCTGGTTCGCCAAGTCCAGCCTTGCAAACGCCGGCCCCTGCGTTTGTGGGAGTTCAACCCAGAGGGGCCACGTGCCATTCAAAGTTTCCTCGGCCTGACGCACGAGGAGATGTACAAGTCATTCTTCGGACCCCAAGTGGAATGTCCGAATATTACCGAGGATGCGGGCCTGAGCAGTAACCACGCCGCCAAACAAGTAAGAAATCCCCTCGCCAAACACATTGTCTTTTATTCGAAGTTATTTCTGAGAGTCCGCTTTTTGACCAGGACTGGCTAACAAAAGCGAAGATGATTCGGTGCTTGGCTCCCCTCCCCGAGGGTTTGGAAAATCCGGTATTGGAGAAGATGCTCGAGGTCGCACCTTGTCCGGAGCCCTTGAAGGAAGATACTGATGGAGATAATGCAGGCGGACGCGGGCCCCCATTGCTATCCGCTCCAACCGAGGGAGCGAGCGTCTCCACGAAGGAGGATGATCGGGGAGGAAAAGGAGTGCTTCCGAGGATCCGGAAGCCGAACCCTCCAAACGAAGAAGAGGTCTCCCATTGAGGGTCCCGCCTTGGGGGGTGCTTTTGCCGCGCAGAGTCTGTGGGGGGATCAGCCCTCCAATGAGTCATAAGTGATCCAAAATATTTTAGTAGTAAGGGTATGTTATCTTTGTCCTCTGAGAAAATAACCACCGCATCTATCTTGCAGTTCGGGCTTCAGCCCCTCTCAAATGAGCTCGTCTTCAGGGGATCTTCTTCCAGAGATAATGGAGAGCGAAACGCCTCCCCCGGACTCCTCCGCTCCAGAAGCGGGCGACCCCGAAGTGTCGTCGCGGAGGGCCTCTCCGGATCCGGTGAGGCCAGAAGATAATCCCGTAGACCCCCAAGGTCCCCAGTGTTCGGCTCCCGAAGAGAGCATATGAAAGAGTCCGGCACCGTCTGGTGTGCGGTCGGATGTTCTGAGGGAGTTGATGGGGCGAGCGGCCATCTCAGAAGAGCACCATACGCTGATGGGTACGGTGATAGAGAGAATCTCGTCCGCTGAAAGCGGATTACATGAAGCCTTTATGAGTCTATTGACAGGCTTTGAGGTATGTGGGATAATATGTGATAGTACTGCACATGTTATAGTAGCCCCTGAGACTCTGGTTGTCGTCGAGAACGGCGGCAAACAGAGGATCAAATTCCCAGGCAATAACCAATCTGCCTTTATGTGCAGGTGGTGGGAGCTCCGGTGGCTAGCCGGACTAGGGAGTTTGCCCAATTAAAACGGCAACTGGATGCGGTAGACGCCGACATCGAGCTTGTGAACAAGAGGCTTTACGAGGCACAGGGTAAATGTTATTATCCGGTGAACGCCACATAGTAAGAGCAGCATAATGCCAGTATCTTTAATATGTTGTGACTGTAGACGGAGCTGCCACCGTGGAAGCCTTGCGGGCGGAACTTTCCCGAGCCAAGGAACAAGCGAGGAGTAGTAATGCGGCTACTTTGAAGGTGGCCGAAGAGTTGAAAGCCGAGAAGGCCGCACATTGCGAGAGCCAAGAGAAGATGGCCAAGATGGCCGTAGAATTGAAAGACACTGCCGACCGTTGCCGGGTCCTTGAGAAAGAGAACCAAGCGAAGGCAACGGACCTTGAGAAGGCCGCGGCGGCAGACAAAGACACCCGTTCTGCTATGAGAGCAAAGAAGGAGGAGCTGCGGGAAGCCGGGGATATTGCGGCTGGAAAACCCTTCATGTTACGGAGGAAGTTCGGAGATCCACGGTATGCCCCTCTGGATCGGCTATGGAGCTTGGTAGATGCGTATATGGATTTGGCGGCGAGCGCTGCCGATGCGGCCAAGTACTTCCAAGGTCAGACAGATCGTGAAGTGGACAAGCTATTCTGGACGCAATTCCACGTTCCAGAGCGTCCGCTTTCATTGACTGACCCGCTAGCCGAATGGGCCGAACTGAATAGGTTGTCCAGACTCGCCGTGAGGTCTGTTCTGGATCAACTATGGCCGGAAGGGCCTAAGCCAAACATCTATTTCAGCTTAGTGCAGCAGCTCCTTGATGTGGTGCCGCGCATTAATGCGATGAAGAGGTCGACATGCATAGAAGGCTCGCGGATGGCCCTTGCCCGTGTTAAAGCATACTGGGCGGAGATGGACGCTACAACTATTGTGGCGCAGGGTGCGGCCAGGCCGTGTAGCTGCCGAATACTATTTCGAGGAAGTTCTCGAGGGTGCTCGTTGGATAGAGGCCCAGTGCTCAAAAAATATTATGTTTGAGTGATATGTATTCTGATTGTAAACATAATGCATTTATGAAGTTTTTATAAGGCTGTGTTTATACTTTTGCCTGAAAAGTAGTATGATGCCTCCTGTACGGCCGTTTATGTATACATGTATATAACCTGAAAGATTGCAGCCATCGGCTTCAACCCCCACGCATATAATGTGGAGGTGCTCGCAAAAAACGTGTGTTCACACTTAACCCAACGTCTTGGTCCTGATAAGGAGGTGATAGTGCAGCGAGCGAGGCAACCAGACTATAATGCTTGAACACTTTCACTTAGCCATAGGAGTTTGACAGTGGGTCTACTAGATAGCCCCTGGTGGCTCCGCACTCTCCCGATCGCGGGGTGCATATATGCCTGGCCAGAAAACGACCCTTTGTTAAGGCGGAGGAATTCTAACATTCCGATAGGTCATCGAGTGGTTGACCAGTCTCACGCTATATCATGACAGTCAGTTTTCGGCTTTCTCTACTAAGGCGCTCGTCCGGATGAACCAGGGCACAATCGCAGTAGTTCTCCTGGTGCTACCTTAGCCGGTAAAGCGGAACGTAAGGCACCAAAACACAGGAGCCGGGCAAACCCAACATTTGACCAAAGACAATGATTCGGAGTTGATGCATATAAGGCCGAACTCGCGACGCCGAACACTCTCTAAGGTATTCGGTCTTTATGGTATAAACCGGGCAGAAATAGTGCCGCTTGTAAGAAGCCCCTTGTGTCCAGGTACATGCATTATTCTGACGTGGCCACATGCCAAGACGTTAGCATCCTTCTCAATTTTGCTGAGAAGTCGGTGGATACGTATCAACAAGAGACAATAAAAAAGGTTTACGCAGGGTCTTAATCTAAAAAGAATCCTTGGAGCGGGTCCCTGCTGCACGTCTGCGCCTGTGTCTCCGTTGTGCCGTATCCTGGACGGGTGTGGCACGATGATCATCTGTAAAAGAGAGGAGCTGAGGTGAAAAAAGCTGTCGTGCAAAAAGATAGTTTTTTAAAGAAATCATTTATAATTCTAGGTAAGTAAGAATCGCCGCTTGTCTGCGCACGTTGAGCCCCTTGTATTTGTAATAGGGGTGTGATCATTGATCCGGTATAAATTGCATATGGCTGCGCCGGACTCGTCTAGCCGTGTCCGAGGTCGTGACGACCTGCTAAATGCTTTAGCTGGTGAGGCAATTTTTAGTGTGCGGCTGCCAGGGCAGTCGCACGCTCTTCGGCGCGTAGAGATCGCTTAATACTTCCGTTCACTGTAATGATGCCACGTGGACCGGGCACCTTGAGTGTGAGGGAAGCGTAGTGTGGTATTGCATTAAAGTGAGCGAAAGCTTCGCGTCCGAGTAGTGCTTGATAGCCACTTTGGAACGGAGCGATGTGGAAGGTTAGATGTTCGCTACGGAAGTTATCGGGGAGGCCGAATATAACTTTTAGTAGCAGGGAGCCCGTGCAACGAGCCCCTGGGCCTGGTGTTACTCCTTTAAAGGTAATATTGCTATGGCGAATTTTTGTTGGGTCTATCCCCATTTCGCGGATTGTATCCTGGTATATCAGGTTTAGACTGCTGCCGCCGTCCATCAGGACTCGTGCGAAGTAGTATCCGTTAATTATTGGGTCTAATACCAGGGCAGCCCATCCTGCATGCTGGATACTTGCTGAGTAATCATGATGGTCGAAAGTGATCAGTTGAGACGACCAGTGGCAGGACTCCGCGGAGATGGGCCTTCGGGCGTATTTTTCTGGGAGTGCCGTTTTGTTTCTTCCATTGATCACGTGTAACACGTTTACTGTTTTGACTTCTGGTGGAAATTTCTTTTGTTCCCCAGCGTCTCCCTTGAGAGGCTCATCCTCATCTTCGCTTGGTGTATCCTCCCCCTTGTGTACGGCGTTGAGCTTGCCGGACTACTTGAAGACCCAACATTCTCTGTGGGTATGATTGGCTGGTTTGCAAGGGGTGCTATGGACCTGACATATTTGGTCCAGAATTTTGTTCAGGCTGGACAGTTTGTCTCCGGCGCCATTAGAGGGCGGCTTCTGACCTGGCCGAGAGCTTTTGAATCCGGCGTTTACTGCCGTGCTCTTCGTGCTGTCTCCTTTGTTCTGGCGTTTGTTATTGCTGTTGCACCGTGATTTCCTGTTTCCATCTCTAACTCCGGATGTACTAGGGTCGCTGGTGCTGCATCTGGCTAGCCAGCTGTCCTCACCCGCGCAAAAGCGGGTCATGAGGCTTGTTAATGCTGCCATCATTCTCGGCTTTTCTTGGCCGAGGTGTCTGGCGAGCCATTTGTCACAGACGCTATGTTTAAACACTGCCAAGGCTTCGGCATCCGGACAGTTGACAATTTGGTTCTTTTTAGTAAGGAACATGTTCCAAAGTTTTCGGGCTGACTCCCCGGGCTGTTGAGTTATATGGCACAAATCGTCTGTGTCCGGAGGTCGGACATAAGTTCCTTGAAAATTTGCCCAAAAAGCGTCTTCAAGCTCTTCCCAACTTCCAATGGAGTTTTCAGGGAGGCCTTAAAGCCAGTGGCGGGCTGGCCCTTTGAGCTTGAGGGGTAAGTACTTGATGGCGTGGAGGTCATCTCCTCGAGCAATATGGATATGGAGGATATAATCCTCAATCCAGACCCCAGGGTCTATTGTTCCGTCGTATGCCTCTATGTTTACGGGTTTGAATCCCTCTGGAAATTCATGGTCCATCACCTCATCGGTGAAAGATAGGGGGTGTGCTGCACCCCTGTAACTAGGTGTGCCACGTTGTTCGGATGTTTGTTGTGGTACATTGTAAGATGGGGCGCGCTTGCGTGGTCCGTAGATGGATCTGGTTGCGCCGTCCTTTTGGTGCGAGCCCTTGCGTGGATTGCGTATTGGCTTGTGAGTGGCGTTGTTTGCCGGTTGATGTTGGCCGTGAGGTCGTCTATCCGGCCAGGTGGCCCTTTTGATTTTTGGTTGTGAGGGGTCTGAGACCTCCTCATTGAATTCAGGTAGCAACTTCCGCTTTGGGTAGCTCTTGCTGGGGCGATTGTTGCCGTACTTCGCTGCTGTGTTGCGTACTTTACTCCATTTGATTTGGAGTGTGTCCTGCGCAGCCTTGAGCCTTGGCTTCTGCTTTTTTAGACTCCTCGCGGTGGCAACAAGCCTTTGACGGGCATTCTGCTGCTCCGGGTGCCTGTCCGGCGTTGTGTCATCCGGACTATTATCTTTGACAGAATTGGTTTGTTCGGTTTGATTCTCCGTATTGCCGTGGTCTGGCAGTGGTTTGCCCTGCTCCAACGCTGGGTCTGTGTGATCGTTATTTCTGGCGAGGTGGGATTTGGGGCGGCGCTTGCGCCACCGCTTTGACTGCTTCTCGAGGGAACAAGCCTTCGGTGCGTCCTTCCATTCCTCGTCGTCGTCTTCTTTTGGCGTGTCCACCATGTATACGTCATATGATGAAGTGGACATCCAGCGCCCTATAGGTGCTGGTTCATGTTCGTCTCCTACATCGTCGTCCATACCGTCGATGTCTTTGGAGTCGAAGTCGAGCATGTCGATTAAATCATTGACAGTGGCTACAAAGTGGGTGGTGGGTGGGCGTCGAATTTCTTCGTCGTCCACATCCCAGTCCTGTTGGCCATAATCCGGTCAGGGCTCTCCTGACAAAGAGAGAGACCTTAGTGAATTCAGAATGTCACCGAAGGGCGAGTGCTGAAAGATATCCGTGGCGGTGAATCCCATGATCGGCGCCCACTCGGATTCGACTGGCAGGGGCGCGGGTGGTTCGGGGTCCGAAAGAAAGTCCGGCACCTTGGAGTCACGGGCTGCGCAGAGGATGATGCTGGTGTTTGGCTCGATCACTGTCGAGACTGCAGCCCCTGAGGCGGTGTCTAGCCACCCGTCCTCGATTGGCGCAGTTGGCTCCGAGCTAAGGGTTGGAGCTGGTGTGGGCGCGGCCTCTGGAGTACCGTCCGGTGGCAGAGCTAGGTCATACCCATCGAGACAGTGCGGCGCACCCGGCTGTGGCTCGAATCCGTCGAAGATCAAGTCTCCGTGGATGTTGGCCGTGTAGTTCAAACTTCCAAATCTGACCTGATGGCCAGGGGCATAGCTTTCAATCTTCTCCAGATGGCCAAGTGAATTAGCCCGCAATGCAAAGCGGCTGAATACGAAGATTTGTCCGGGGAGAAAAGTCTCACCCTGGATGGCATCGCTATCGATGATAGTAGGAGCCATCAAGCCTAACGGTGACGGCACAGAGGAACTCTCAATGAAAGCACCAATGTCGGCGTCAAAACCGGCGGATCTCGGGTAGGGGGTCCCGAACTGTGCGTCTAGGCCGGATGGTAACAGGAGACAAGGGACACAAAGTTTTACCCAGGTTCGGGCCCTCTTGATGGAGGTAAAACCCTACGCCCTGCTTGATTGATATTGATGATATGGGTGTTACAAGAGTAGATCTGCCATGAGATCAGAGAGGCTAAACCCTAGAAGCTAGCCTATGGTATGATTGTATGTTGTGATTGTTGTCCTACGGACTAAAACCCTTCGGTTTATATAGACACCGGAGAGGGTTAGGGTTACACAAGGTCGGTTACAAAGGAGGAGATATCCATATACGTATTGCCTAGCTTGCCTTCCACGCCAAGTAGAGTCCCATCAGGACACGAGACGAAGTCTTCAATCTTGTATCTTCATAGTCTAACAGTCCGGCCAATGGATATAGTCCGGCTGTCCGGAGACCCCCTAATCCAGGACTCCCACAATCATGCATGAAAAGTATGTGAAGATAATGACATGCATAATGAAAAATGGACGTCTGCAGAATGACCTAAGTGCGGAAGTTATCATCGCACATGCAGAATTTATCATCGCATCACAGAATAGCAAATAAGTAGCAGACGACCATCGAGTTTAAGTGTTACAACTCAAAGAACCAAATGTATCAGAAAGCGAGAGTTGTAAACACTAGGCAAAATATAAAACCACCACCCATATGGACCCGCTTGAAGACTATCAAACTCATATGCTTGTCCCCCTTTTGTCAGTAAGGACCAAAAAGGTTTGAAGACATAGAGCACCTACTCGTTCGCTTGAGGAGTTGGTGAAGCAGCAGGGTCATCGGTGTTGGTTGGCGGTGCAGACAAACTTGGTGCAGTGTTAATTCGTGCTGAAGTTGGAGGAGGTGAAGTTGCATCATCTTGGTCCTCGATGACTCTGGCATTTACGGTCGCAGCTGAGGACGAGTAGTTAGAGTCTTCAAGTGAGGGAGTCCGACGCAAGTGAGCATTTCTGGGAGGAGTTGAGTCAAACTTGAAGCATTCAGTGAAGCTATCGTCATGCAGACCAGCTTCAGCACTCAGTAGGGTCAAACTCTTCTACGACCTCCGACAGGTTTCATGAGTGACAAAGGCATTCTTGGTGGAAAGATTGCGAATGCGGTTGACATCCACCAAGAGGCTTTGCATCTGACGCTTAAGCCAGTCGTGATGTTTGTCCTGTTTCTGATGCAGCGCGACAAGAAGCTCCCGGTCATTGAGGACACGAGATCGTCTTTGAGGCCTTTGCGCAATGGTGCTACCAGTGACGTCAGTTTGAGCACGAGGGACACGTGTGTTTCCAGCAAGGGGATAAACACGAGAAACTGCTGGAATCCCTTCAATGGGCTGGGTGAAGCTTTGGTGATCAGCATTGTGAAGATAAATGGGATCTTTAGCAGGTTCTGGGTAAATGGCTTCAACTGACAGATCAACCTCGGGCAATAATATAAGATGATTGCACGCAGACGGTTGATAGTTGAAGATGGAGTGACGCTTTATCAGACGCATGACCCATGGAGCATAGAATTTCAACCCAAAGATGTCAGAGCCAGACGCAGCCAACTTCCTGATGAAGAAGTCTTGAGCATTGAAGCTGATGCCATTGAAGATATAGAAAACCAAAGTCTTCATTGCTCCTTCAAGCTTCGCTGCAGATGAGTGTCCTTTGACAAGCCATAGAGTCTTCCTGATGATGTGGTAAATGGTGCGAGGCAGGTACTCTAGGTCTTCAACAAAGAACTCAGATGGGTATTCAGCGTCGTGAGGTAGAGGCTTCATCATGCTCAACATTTGACTCGTGTTGGGTTCTGGCTTCTGAAAGATGCTTTCCAAGGCATTTTGATGTTGTTGACAACCTGGTTCATAGTATTCACCAGGAGTGGGCAGGTCTGTGAGCTCAATGATATCAAGAGCTTTAGCTTCATGATGGACATTGCCTGTCATCCACTCAAGGACCCAAGTCTTCAGATCCCTGTTGTAGCCTCGAATATGAAAAGTGGCATAGAATTGAAGCAGCAATTCTTCGTTCCAGTGCTCCTTGTCAGTGACGAACTGCAACAGACCAGCATCTCTGAAACAGTCCAATGCTTCTTCAAGGTAGGGCAGTCCAGCTATAGCTTCAGAGTCTAGGCGCATATGTGGAAATATGCGCCCTTGATTGTATAGGACACAGGAATAGTAGTTGTGCTGCTGATAGCTCCAAAACCGATCGGAGGAAATGCGCGGTCTTGTATAAGGGTTCTTGGAGCTGTTGAAGAAGGTATTATGTGCCACGAAGCCATTTGCATTGAAGACCCCAGGTGAAGTGGCAGTGCCTGGGAATCATGGAAGTCTTGGCTTGGGCTTTTGGACTTGAGGCATGTGCTCGACGTGGTACTCAAATTGTGGACCAGCAGCAGGCGGAGGAGTCAGAATGGGCCATTGAACCATAACCGGCTGACCATGATCAAATGACAGCTCCATTGTGTGAGGTCTTGGAGGGGGAACATGGGCATTGGCATTGTCTTCATGGGCTTCAGGGGACACATGTGCTTCAGGTGCTTGGACCTCAGGTGCTGCAGCATTGACTTCAGGTGTTGCATTGACTTCTGGGGCCTCATTGGCTTCTGGCGCCGTATTGGCTTCAACCATGACAACGTCATTGGCGTCAGCAGTGATGTTGGTGGCCGCCTCAGGGTTGTTAGCCTCCACTTCAGAAGCTGGAGGGTCGGTCACATTCTCCTCGCAACATCTTGGTGAGACGGGGGTGTAGCAACTCTTGTAACTCTTGGGGCTTCTTCTTCATCTTCTTCTTCATCGGCTGATGCAGCTGGAATGTCTTCAGCCATTTTGGCTTCGGATTCAGACACGTGCATTGTGGGAGTGACTTGGGGCCTTGGTCCTTTGTGAAGCCTGCGTAATGCGGGCGACGCTTGTGGAGATGGAGTGTGCTGGGCCACAAAGTCATCATCATCTTGCACTGGTGGGGTAGCTTGCGGTTGGGGAGAGCTTGGAGTGTCTTGTCTCTATGGGTGATCAGCCGACAATGCATCCTGAGCAGTTGGCGTCAGAGGACGACCAATGCTGATGAGTTCGCTGTGTGTGAGCACAGGCGATGATACCAATTGGTGCTCGATCTGAGGAAGGACTTCATCATCTTCAACATTGTCATGGTGACCAATGTCTTCAGCAGCGATGGAGTCAACTGCTGGAATGTCTTCAGCTTCAGGAGCCTCTGTGGAAGCAGGCTCACGAACTATCATCCGTCGTTCTTGATGCGAAGAGTTAGGACGAGCAACCGAGATGGGCTCGACAACAAGGGGCTCTGTGGGAGCAGCCCGATCTTTCTTGGTTTTGCGCTTCTTCTTGGAGGGAGCGACATCAGAAGCTTCATGATTTTTCCTCTTTCTGTCTTTAGCCTCGGCAGCCCTTGTCTTCTTTAGTTCTAAATCCACTGTGGGGACCTTAGGCTTTGAGCCTGTCATACTGGCAGGGAAGACAATGGGATGTACTTCTTGCCTTGTTGCTTCGGGTTCGGCCACAGCTGGCTTCTTCTTCTTCGGCTTGGCCGCCATTCTGGGGTCGATGCCAGGACGCCCAAGAGCCTTCCGCTTCTCATCTTCATTGTAGGCTTGCACGCACTTGTCAGCCAGACTCTTCATGCGCTCACGAGAACCTTTAGCTTCTTCACGTTTCTTGAGAAAGGCTTCCTTGAGCTCGTGCAGCATAATCTTGAAGTTTTGACATCTTGCACGCCGAGCTTTGCCATGTGCTTCTTGAACTAAACTTTCTCATAGTTGATCTTTTGCTTCAATTAAACGATGCGCTGAGCTAGAGCTAGCTCAGAAGCAATGGCGCCAGTGAAAGATATGTTGAGGCCAATTGGAAGTTGCAGATCATCAAAGCTGAGATTGGGGGTTTCAAACCACTCATCAATGAAGTTGTGGAGGATTGCCACGTCAAAGAGAGGCAAATCATTGAAGATTTCTGCTTCTTCCTTGCTCTTAATCAGTTGCTCAAGAGCGTCATCTGCAAGATCTTAATCACTGGACAGATCAATGTGTTTGTCTCGCAGAATGGCAGCAGGGGTCAATGCCTGATCAATATTCTTTTTCATCTCAGTCTTCTTGGAGATACGTGATAGATCTTCAGACTGCACACTGTCTTCAGGAGGTGCAGTAGCTAGTGGCTTCGCCCGTAAGATTTTTGGTGCTGAGGCAGACTTTGAAGCTTTAGGCTTCTCCAGCTTCGCCGGCTTCGGTGGTGCAGGTGCTTCGTCAGATTTAGCATCATCTGCAGGTTGATCCACAACTGCCCCTTGAACCATACTGTGAGTGATGAGACCTTCCAGGTTGTAGAAGGGCCCAACAAGATTGGGTTCAGCTTCGCGTGAGCCATCGACACAAGGAGTAGAGGGACCTGGGTTGAAGTCTAATCCCCGCGACTTTTTGTTTTCTTTGGCCGAATTCTTGGCAAACTGGAAGTTGTGCTTGAACAGATTGTCGTCACGACACCATAGAAATGACGATGGATTTGCATCTGCAGGCTGTGGTCCTCGGACCATACAAGGATAGAAGCCTTGTTCAATGGCTTCAGCTCTGGACCTGGGTTGAAGATTTTTGTATAGGATGTCTCCCCACGGTCGCTTGATGGCATTCTTCTCAGCATATTCCTGGGTCACAAACCTGTACTTGAACCATTGCTCGACCCAGTATCTTTGAATCCATTGGATTCGTGTCTTGCGCTGACCATAGCTTTCTTCGGGGTCAGTTTTGTACAGTTCATAAAGATCTTCGGGCAGGTCTGTTGATGTACCCCCACGGCACTGTCGGCCGCCCTTTCTTGTAGGTTTCTCTGGTGCCATGAAGTTTAAACTGAAAGGCTTCAACACGTTCAAAGGCTTCAAAGGCTTCTGCTTGCTAGCTAAACAGGAACTGGCTTCGGGAGAGTTAATGTGATGCTATAAGAATTCTGCAAACGAATGCAGACTATGAGAACCAAGGGATTCTCCCACAGACATGTACCTGTGACAGCATTAAGGTGCAAGGGAAGGGGAAGAGGTCATATGCATTCTCAGAAGATTTTGAAGATAAATCAGTTTAGAAGACATTGACCTCATAGTGCGAAGACATTCACTCATAGATAGAGAGTTGGTTCCAGATTTGTACGAATCCACGAATACGTACAAGTGAGGAATCTAACTTCTTTGTGAAGCATAAGTGAACATACTAGGCATATTATGATATGTAGTATGAAATAGATTCAACTTGTGTGAATAGAAACTACTTGTGGTAGAAAGTGATGAATCTATAGGATCAAAGGGGGCCATAAAAAGGAAGTTTTATTTACCACACGAAGAACTGCTAGACAGAGTGGGAGAGGAGGCCGAGCAGTTCGATCGTCTGTGCCCTAACTTGGCGACGAAGGACACCTACGGCGACGGCGGAGAAGACGATGTTCGCGGCCGGTGTGAAGACGGCGTCAGTGAGGTCGCGGCAGCTAAGCGCTTCGTCGTCGGCGTCGTCGAGGGCTAGCGGTGGTGCTAGGGTTTGTGCGAGAGTGGAAGAAGGGATAATGACTGTGGTGAGGCGTGTATTTATAGGGATAGGGACGACACAGAGTTATTACACAAATGCCCCCGGCGATTCACATTTGAAGGACACGTGGCTATCATGCAACACATCAGAGGTTGTTCCACATTCCCACACACACCTGGATTGTCGGGTGGTCGTTCCCACTTCTCCGGGTTTCAGGTGAAAGGATTTAGCATTGAAAACGGATTAATGTTTGTCTATGTGTCTTCTGCTGACATGGATGCAGATAAGACATTTGACAGTGTCAATAGAATGCATATGATTTGGATAGATAGACTTAGGAAAGAAGCATAGAGGGGTTAGGGTCTGATCACATTCACTTAGTTCAAAAGATTCATCAAGAAGCCATAGCTATAAGTGAATGCTGTAGAGGACAGAAACCAAATCAGTATATACCAGAAGACAATCATATCAACTTAGTGAAGATAGTCATTAAGACAAGTTGAAATTGAAGACAAACCAAATGTGAAGACATAGCAAATGTAACGCCATGGGTAAAACACTTCAAACAGAAGAATTTGGTGGTGGCATTACCCATCGTATAGGAAGTATTAGACCCAGACACGGCGCACAATTATCGTGGTGCTCCGAAGTCAAATTCCACGTTAATGTATTCTCACTCAGAATGTAAGTCTTCATTGATTGAAGATCTACTTTACTTTGTGTGTTGCACATCTAAGTCATCAACATGCATAAGTGTTAGGATGTGTGCCTGATCACAGGACATTTGAGGATTCCAAGATATTTAGCTCACACCGTAACTTGCAAAACCTCTTCTCAGACAAGGGCTTGGTGAAGATATCTGCCAATTGCTCTTCAGTGTTGACGTGTATGATATCAATATCTTCCTTCATAATATGATCTCTGAGAAAGTGATGACGAATTTCAATGTGCTTTGTCTTCGAGTGCTGAACTGGGTTGTTGGCAATATTGATGGCGCTGTCGTTGTCGCAGTAGAGTGGCACTTGCTTCAGATGAATGCCATAGTCTTTGAGTGTTTGCTTCATCCATAGAAGCTGAGCGCAGCAAGATCCAGCAGCAATGTATTCAGATTCAGCAGTGGAGAGAGATACACAGTTCTGCTTCTTTGAAGACCAACATACAAGTGATCGTCCCAGAAAATGACATGTGCCTGATGTAGACTTGCGATCCACCTTGTCACCAGCATAATCAGCATCCGAGAATCCAACTAGATCAAGTTCTGAGCCCTTTGGATACCATAAGCCTAGTGTTGGGCTGTGAGCCAAATATCTGAGAATTCGCTTCACAGCTAAGTGACGCGATTCCTTTGGTACCGCTTGGAACCGGGCACACATGCAAACACTAAGCATGATATCTGGCCTAGATGCACATAAATAAAGCAAGGAACCAATCATGGAGCGATATACCTTTTGATCGAACTCTTTACCATTATTGTCGGGACCCAGATGATGTTTGGCTGGCATTGGCGTCGTGAAGCCTTTGCAATCTTGCATTCCAAATTTCTTCAGGCAATCTTTGAGGTATTTCTCTTGAGATATAAAGATGTCGTTGCGTTGCTGACGTATTTGAAGACCAAGTAAGAACTTTAGCTCACCCATCATGGACATCTGATATTGCTCTTGCATCATAGATCCAAACTCATCAGTGTATTTCTGATTGGTGCATCCGAAAATAATGTCATCCACATATATTTGGCACACTAAAAGTTCACCATCATATGTCTTCGTGAAGAGAGTGGGGTCGAGGGAACCAGGTTTGAATCCTTTGCACTCCAGGAAGTCTTTGAGTGTGTCATACCAAGCCCTAGGGGCTTGTTTGAGGCCATACAGTGCCTTGTTGAGCTTGTACACCATGTCAGGATGTTTTGTATCTTCAAAGCCAGGTGGTTGTGCAACATACACTTCTTCGTCAATCTTGCCATTGAGAAAAGCGCTCTTCACATCCATTTGATGCAGAAGAATGTTATGATGATTTGCATAGGCTAGCAGTATGTGTATGGCTTCAAGTCTAGCCACATGAGCAAATGTTTCATCGAAGTCAATCCCTTCAACTTGAGTGTATCCTTG
Source organism: Triticum aestivum (assembly GCF_018294505.1). NCBI lineage: Eukaryota > Viridiplantae > Streptophyta > Magnoliopsida > Poales > Poaceae > Triticum > Triticum aestivum. The sequence continues at coordinate 595,744,156 of NC_057806.1, read as the reverse complement.
AGCAACGAGACGAGCTTTGTTTCTGACAACTAGACCATGCTCATCTTGCTTGTCGTGATATATCAATTTGGTGCCTATTATATTGTGCTTGCGAGGATCAGGACGCTTAACCAGTTCCCATACATTATTCAGCTCAAACTGTTGAAGCTCTTCTTGCATAGCTTGAATCCATTCAGGTTCCATGAAGGCTTCATCAACTTTCTTGGGTTTAGATATTGAGACGAATGCGAAGTGCCCACAGAAATTTGCTAGCTGTGTTGCCCTTGAACGAGTGAGTGGACCTGGTGCATTGATGCTATCAATTATTCTCTCAATCTGTACTTCATTTGCAACACAAGGATGTACAGGACGAAGATTTTGCTCTTGCTGATCATTGTCATCGTTAGAAGGATTGTCTTCAGGCTGAGCATTGTCTTCAGGTTGATCAGGTGCGGAGATGATAAGTTCCTCTTCAGGTTGAGCTTCAGATGGTATGATTTCTCCAGTTCCCATAAGTTTGATTGATTCACTGGATGGAACTTCATCTAGCACATTTGGCAGATGCTCTCTTTGCGAGCCGTTAGTCTCATCGAACCGCACATCCACAATTTCAACCACTTTATAGTGAAAGAGGTTGAAGACTTTGTAGGAGTGTGAATCCTTTCCATATCCAAGCATAAAACCTTCATGTGCTTTCGATGCAAATTTTGAAGTGTGATGTGGATCCTTGATCCAACACCTGGTGCCAAATACTCTGAAGTAACTGACATTTGGCTTCTTGCCAGTAAGGAGCTCATAGGATGTCTTGTTCAGAAGCTTGTGAAGATAAACACGGTTGATGATATGGCAGGCAATATCAATGGCTTCAGGCCAGGACTTTCTTGGAGTCTTGTATTCATCAAGCATCGTCCGGGCCATCTCAATGAGTGTTTTGTTCTTGCGTTCCACGACGCCATTCTGCTGCGGTGTGTATGGAGCTGAGAATTCATGTGTGATGCCCAAGGTATCAAGATACGTATCTAGGCCAGTGTTCTTGAATTCAGTGCCATTGTCACTTCTGATGTGCTTTATCTTGACGCCAAAGTTGTTCATGGCTTGATTAGCGAAGCGTCTGAAGACATCCTGCACTTCAGTCTTGTAGAGGATTATATGCACCCAAGTATATCTTGAATAATCATCAACAATGACAAAGCCATAGAGACAGGCAGTAGTAGTAAGAGTTGAGTAATGAGTGGGACCGAAAAGGTCCATGTGGAGCAGTTCGAAGGGTTGAGTCATTGTCATGATTCTCTTCGAGGGATGCTTGGCCCTCGTCATCTTTCCTGCTTCACGGGCACCACATAAGTGATCCTTCTTGAACTTGACGCCCTCGATGCCTATGACATGCTTCTTTCTTGCAAGAGTGTGCAAGTTCCTCATGCCAGCATGCCCTAGCCTCCGATGCCAGAGCCAACATTCTGAAGCTTTTGCTAGAAGACATACGACAAGTTGTGGTCCTGCTGAGAAATCTACCATGTACAAGTCATCTTTCTGATACCCTTCAAAAACTATAGATTTGTCAGATTCCATTAGAACAAGGCAACGATATTTTGCAAACATCACAATCATGTTTAAATCGCAAAGCATTGAGACAGACATTAAGTTGAAACCAAGGGATTCAACAAGCATGACTTTATCCATGTGCTGATCCCTTGAGATTGCAACTCTACCTAGACCCAATACCTTGCTTTTACCAGTGTCAGCAAATGTGATGTGACTTTTGTCAGATGGACGTAAGGTTGAGTCCATAAGAAGACTTCGCTTGCCAGTCATGTGATTAGTACACCCACTATCAATAATCCATTCTGAAGCAGCTGGTGTCGTACCCTATAGTGCAGTTAGGGGGATAGGCTTCACGAAGAGAATTGTGAAGCATAAACATTTGACGAGCAAGTGGATTATGCGAAAGCTTAGATCAAGGTTAGGACTGATAGGGCAGGTAGCAAGCGACTCAGGAACAAAATACATAATAAGACCGTTTGGGCATTTGATCTTGCGCCCTACAAGATGTTTAAGGTCCCCAGCAATAGCTTCAGACGATTTTGGTTTTCGGCTGGAGACCTTTCCCTGCAAAAAGAGAGTTAAGCTTTCTTAGCCACCCACATCTTCAAGGGTGGCTTCGAAGCAATGAGTCTAAGTGCAGCATCTGAGAACTTTGGCTTTGGAGCCCTAGCAAAAAGTCTTGCAGGTGGACAATAGTACTCATAAGAATAAGCAGAGTAGTTCTTGGCCTTATGAACATGGCGATTTGATGAAACACGCTCATATTCATAGGTCTGAGTAAGGTTTCCCTGCAAAACATTTGCGTTAGTGCGACTCAGGTGAGTCCTCTGTCTGTATGAAGCCTTTGGACCGTATGAAGCCTGTGGTCTGGGATTTGTCTTCTTCATGTGTGGTGTCATGACGACATTCACAGGAAGATTCTCCAAATATCTTTTCGACACCCAGACTTTCTTCATAGGCGGCCCATTCCTGCAGTTAGTACCAATTTACCTGGCAAACACTTCACCATTCTGATTCTTAAACAATTTATAGTTTGCATCAAAGGATTCATCAATAATAATGAGATTAGAACAAGTGAAGCCAGATAGGGTGGATGGATCCACTGAAATTCCTTTGCAGCAACACATGTGGTTTTGGGGTACTGCTCAGGTGTCCAGTAAGAGCCATCGGCATTCATTTTCCTTTCGAACCCAACACCCTCTTTCCTAGGGTTTCGGTTCAGAATCTGCCTTTTGAGGACATCACATAGTGTTTGATGCCCTTTGAGACATTTGAACATCCCTGTTTCAAGCAATGTCTTCAACCTAGCATTCTCATCAACATTAGCAGTGGCATCCTCAGCAGAGGGGTTAGTTACCACATCAGCAGTTGAAGATATTGCAATAGTAGCAGCAGTAGAACATTCAGCAACAGAAGTAGCGTTATCACGCTCAATGCATTTAAGACATGGTGGTTCAAATCCTTCCTGAGCGGAACTGATCTGTTTGGCGTCAAGTGACTCATTTTCCCTTTGAAGATCTTCATGAGCCGCTCTCAATTTCTCAAGATCTTGTTTCCTTTGAAGATAATCATAGGAAAGCTTTTCATGAGTTGTTGAGAGCGTTTCATGACGACTTTCAAGTTCCTCATACTTAACATGAAGATTTTTTATGTCTTCAATTAAGGACTGAGATCGAGTCATTTCAGTGTCTAACAGGTCATCGCTTTTGTCTAACAGTTTTTGAATATGTTCCATAGCTTTCTGTTGTTCAGTAGCAATTTTAGCAAGTGTTTTGTAGCTGGGTTTGGAACCACAATCAGAGTCATCTTCACTAGATGTTTGATAGTGAGCAGTGCGTGTGTTTACCTTGGCACCACGTGCCATGAAGCAGTAGGTGTGAGTGGAGTAGTCCTTGTCATTTGCATCGGTATCGGTGGTGAAGTCATTGTCTTCAGTGTTGAAGATGGACTTGGCAACGTATGCTGTAGCCAGACTCGCAACGCCAGAATCGGACTCCTCCTCAGACTCCACCTCCGCCTCCTTAGAAGCGAACTCCTCCTCTGAATCCAGTTCCTTGCCAACAAACGCACGAGCCTTGCCAGATGAGCTCTTCTTGTGTGATGAAGACTTTGAGGAAGACTTGGAAGAAGACTTTGAGTATTTCTTCTTCTTCTTGTCGTCAGAGTCATACTCCTTGCTCTTCTTCTTCTTCTTCTTCTTCTTCTTGTCTCATTGTCCCACTGCGGACACTCAAAGATGTAGTGGCCAGGTTTCTTGCACTTGTGGCATGTTCTCTTCTTGTAGTCATGAGCAGAGGCTTCATCATTCCTTGAGCTTGATCGTGAAGACTTTCTGAAGCCTTTCTTCTTGGTGAATTTTTGGAACTTCTTCACAAGCATAGCAAGCTCCTTTCCAATGTCTTCAGGATCATCAGAACTGCTGTCAGATTCTTCTTCAGATGAGGAGACAGCTTTTGCCTTCAAGGCACGAGTTCGCCCATAGTTGGGACCGTAGATGTCTCTTTTCTCAGAAAGCTGAAACTCGTGTGTATTGAGCCTCTCAAGTATGTTAGACAGATCGAGTGTTTTGAAGTCAGGACGTTCTTGAATCATCAGGGCTAGGGTGTCAAACAAGCTGTCAAGTGATCTCAGGAGTGTCTTGACGACTTCATGCTTGGTGATCTCAGTAGCGCCGAGGGCTTGAAGCTCATTGGTGATGTCAGTGAGTCGATCAAACGTGAGCTGGACATTCTCATTGTCATTTCTCTTGAAGCGGTTGAAGAGGTTGCGAAGGACACTGATTCTCTGATCTCTCTGGGTTGAGATGCCTTCGTTGACCTTGGAGAGCCAGTCCCAGACTAGCTTAGATGTTTCCAAAGCACTCACACAGCCATAATGTCCTTTGGTCAGATGACCACAGATGATGTTCTTGGCAGTGGAGTCCAGTTGAACGAACTTCTTGACATCAGCAGCGGTGACACCTTCACCAGCCTTGGGAACGCCATTCTTGACGACATACCATAGGTCGACATCAATGGCTTCAAGATGCATGCACATCTTATTCTTCCAGTAGGGATATTCAGTTCCATCGAAGACTAGGCACGCAGCGGAGACTTTGATTATCCCTGCAGTCGGCATAGCTAAAACTCCAGGTGGTTAAACCGAATCACATAGAACAAGGGAGTACCTTGCTCTGATACCAATTAAAAGTGCTAGTGATCGACTAGAGGGGGGTAAATAGGCGATTTTTATGAAAGTCTTCAAAACATGGAAGTTTCGAAGACAAACAATAGAAATAAACCTATTACCATGCAGCGGAAGGTAGACTACACTAGGCAAGCCATAGTCAAGTATTCAATGGAGTGAAAAGCACAATGACTAATAGCAGCTAGGCAGTAAAGATCAGGTAGGAAGATATTGTGAAGCCAATCAGAACAAGCAGTCACTCAGTGAAGACAAAAAGGTAATGCAATCATACAATGACTTCACAAGGACCAATAGTAAGTAAAGGAAAAGGGAAGGATGAAACCAGTGGCTCGTTGAAGATAATGATTTGTTGGACCAGTTCCAGTTGCTGTGACAACTGTACGTCTGGTTAGGGAGGCTAAGATTCAACTTAGAAGACCTCGTCTTCACCTTACTCCCCTTGAGCTAAGGACACCCAGTCCTCGCCCAATCACTCTGGTAAGTCTTCAAGGTAGACTCCCAAACCTTCATAGACTTTGTTCACTGGCGATCCACAATGATTCTTGGATGCTCAGAACACGACGCCTAACCGGCTGGAGGATCCATAGTCCTCAAGTGTAATAAGTCTTCAGATCACACAGACAGGAAGACTTTAGTGATGCCTAACACTCTTTGGCTCTGGGTGGTTAGGGATTTATCCTCGCAAGGAATTCTCTCTCAAAGGCTTCAAGGTGGGTTGCTCTCAAACGACAAAAGCCATACACTAACTCTGAGCAGCCACCGTTTATTGTTGTAGGGGGTGGGCTATTTATAGCCACTAGGCAACCCGACCTGATTTGTCCGAAATGACCCTGGGTCACTAAGGAACTGACACGTGTTCCAACGGTCAGATTTCAAACACACACGGCAACTTTACTTGGGCTACAAGAAAAGCTGACTTATCTAACTCTGGACAAGATTTGCTCTCATAGTCTTCACTCGAAGACATAGGATTTTGGTTAAGCATCACTTCAGTCATTCTAACTGGTTCACTTGGACCCCACTTAATAGTGCGGTGGTTCCTATGACTCAACACAGAAAAACACAGAACGATGAAACTGCTAAGTCTTCGCGCTCCATAGTCTTCATGCGATGTCTTCTCTTGTCATAGTCTTCAATGTGAATGTCTTCACATACCACCTTTGACTTCAATGTCTTCATACATTTTTAGGGGTCATCTCTGGTAGGAAAATCGAATCAATGAGGGACTTCTACCTGTGTTATCCTGCAATTCTCACAAACACATTAGTCCCTCAACTAGGTTTGTTGTCAATACTCCAAAACCAACTAGGGGTGGCACTAGATGCACTTACAGGAACGAGTAAAGAGACTTGCCGGTAAAGAGATTGAACTAGGTATTGAGATACTGACGACCGAATCTCGGGCAAGTAACCTATCGATGACAAAGGGAACAACGTATGTTGCTATGCGGTTTGACCGATAAAGATCTTCGTAGAATATGTAGGAGCCAATATGAGCATCCAGGTTCCGCTATTGGTTATTGACCGGAGACGTGTCTCGGTCATGTCTACAAAGTTCTTGAACCCGTAGGGTCCGCACGCTTAAAGTTCGATGACGGTTATATTATGAGTTTATGTGTTTTGATGTACCGAAGGAGTTCGGAGTCCCGGATGAGATCGGGGACATGATGAGGAGTCTCGAAATGGTCGAGACGTAAAGATCGATATATTGGACGACTATATTCGGACATCGGAAAGGTTCCGAGTGATTCAGGTATTTTCGGGAGTACCGCGGAGTTACGGGAATTCGTATTAGGCCTCAATGGGCATATGGGAAAGGAGAGAAAGGCCTTAAAGGGTGGCCGCGCCCCTCCCCATGGGCTGGTCCGAATTGGACTAGGGAGGGGGGGGCGCCCCCTTCCTTCCTTCTCCTTTTCCCTTCCCTTTCCTTCCCTCCTACTCCTACTACTTGGAAGGGCTCCTAGTTCTACTAGGAAAGGGGGAATCCTACTCCTGCTTGGAGTAGGACTCCCCTAGGGCGCGGCATAGAGAGGGCCAGCCCTCCCCCTCCTCCACTCCTTTATATACAGGGGCAGGGGGCACCCCAAAGACACAACAATTGATCTCTTGATCTCTTAGCCGTGTGCGGTGCCCCCCTCCACCTGATCACATTTTCTGATTGGAGACATTTTCTAATTGGAAACCGTTGTGATGTGTACATGGAGCACAAGAGTTTGAAGTACATTTTCACGCAGAAGGAGTTGAATCTCAGGCAGAGGAGATGGTTGGAGCTCATAAAGGATTATGATATGAAGTTGCATTATCATCCAGAAAAGGCCAATGTCGTAGTAGACACTTTGAGCCGCATGAGTTATGCCAATACCCTCGTAAGCGGAGGATTAGCGAAGGAGTTAGTAGACGATCTCAAGGAACTTCATTTGGAGATAGTTACAAGAGGTTTTGTTGCAGCAATGGAGGTTCAATCTACCCTATTGGGAAAGATTCGAGAATCTCAAAAGGATGATAAGGAAATTGCTGAGATAAAGGAGAAGATGAGCAAAGGAAAAGCCAAAGGTTTTCGTGAGGATGAGCACGAAACTTTATGGTTTGAGGATCGTGTCTATGTGCCCAATAATGCGGAGATCAGGAAGTTAATACTTCGGGAAGCTCATGACTCGCCATATTCGATTCACCCCGGAAACACCAAGATGTATTTGGATTTGAAGGAACGTTTCTGGTGGACAGGTATGAAGAAGGATATTGTCGAGTATTTAGCAGTATGTGATGTATGTCAGAGAGTGAAGGCAGAACATCAGAAGCCAACAGGATTACTTCAGGCTATGACAATACCCGAATGGAAGTGGGACAAACTTGGCATGGATTTCATCACCGGATTACCCAGGACACAATCAGGATATGATTCTATCTGGGTAGTAGTTGATCGCTTGACCAAGGTAGCCCACTTTATCCCAGTGAAAACCACATATACAAGTGCGAAGTTGGCCAAGATATATATGACCAGGATCGTATGTCTGCATGGAGTTCTGGGGACCATCTTATCAGATAGAGGGACACAATTTACCTCGAAGTTTTGGAATCAGCTGCACCAGACTTTGGGTACTAGGCTAGAGTTCAGTATAGTCTTTCATCCATAGACAGATGGACAGACCAAGAGAGTCAATCAGATTCTGGAAGACATGTTGAGAGTTTGTGCGCTAGATTATGGATCTAGTGGGGACGATAATTTGCCCTACGCAGAGTTTTCATACAACAACAGTTATTAGGCTAGTTTGAAGATGGCCCCCTTTTGAAGCCTTGTATGGAAGGAGATGCAAGACACCGTTAATGTGGGATGAAGTTGGAGAACGTTAGTTATTTGGACCAGATTTGATCAAAGAGTCTGAAGAGAAGGTTAAGTTGATTCGAGATAGACTGAAGGTAGCTCCATCCAGGCAGAAGAGTTATGCCAATACTAAACACAAGGAGGTAGTCTATGAAATTGGAGATAGAGCATATCTTCATGTGTCACCATCCGAGGAGTTAAATGATTTGGAGTTAAGGGAAAGTTAGCCCCGAGATTTGTAGGACCATACCAAGTTCTGGAACGTATGGGAGAAGTTGCCTACAAGTTGGAGTTACCCGAAGGATTGTCTGGAGTTCACGATGTGTTTCACGTTTCCCAGTTAAAGAAGTGTCATGCTGAAATGGCCGATATTCCTCTAAGAGATACAGTGCCCCTGGAAGCAATTCAGTTGGAGAGTGATCTGACCTACAAGGAGAAACCCGCTAAGATTCTCGAGTTTGCCATCTGAGTTACACGCAGCAAGAATCAAGTTTTGCAAAGTTCAATGGAGCCACCATACCGAGGATGAAGCCATGTGGGAAAGAGAAGAAGACCTACGGAAAGACCACCCAAACCTATTTTCTAGCCAACCTAAATCTCGAGGGCGAGATTCATCTTAAGGGGGGTAGGTTTGTAACATCCCAATTTTCAATTTGGATGTTATACATAGCTCATCATATACATATCATATTTTATTTGCATTTTGGTTGTGATCCTAGAAATCTTGAGAAACTCAAGGACCCAAGGAGAGAGTTGGAGGTTTTGCATATTTTCATATTTGAATTTTCTCAAATTTGAAAAGAGGATCAATTGGATTTTAATACATTTTTATCCAATTATTTCCAATATTAAAAATAAAAGTGTGAAGATAATATGACTTCTTCAAAGTAGAGGAATATTGGAGAAGAAATTTTAAAATAAAATTTATATTTTATTTGCTATTTTATTTGAACTAGAAAAATATGCATTTTCAGGCCAGAAAAATGTTCACTTTGTTCTACATAATAGGTTTAGACGATGAAAATTATTTCTGGTATTTTTAGAATTTTGTTATATTTTATTAGGATTTTTCTTTGGACGATTTTTTTTAAAAACAAGAGTTCGCCGCCCGACTGGGCCGAAGGCACAACCGAGCCAAGTCGCAGCCCGCGCCACCCCACCGCCTTCCTCCCGAGCGGGAGGAGACCCGCCACCGCACGGACGCCAAGGGGAGTCCGGCTCGGACTCCCGACGGGCCGCCCCCTCGCCCAAGGCAGCATCGCCCTTCCCGGCCCTTTAAAGCCCGCCGACCCCGCCGCCTCCTCCCCACCTCGTCCCGTAGCTGCCACCGCCCGCTAGCCGCAGCTGCCGCCACCTGCCGCCGACTGCCGTTGCTGCTGCCGCTGTTGTGCGCCGCCGCCGCCATCCCGCGCCGCCGCTCGCAGTCACCGGAGTCCCGTCGCCGCCGCTTTGCCTTGCCGGAGTCCCGCCACCGCCGTTGACCCCGCCGACGTCATGAACCGGTATAATAATGCCCCGGTTCGTTTCGGTTTCTTTTCGGTTCTTCGGTTTAGATCGGTTTATTTTTAGGGTTAGAGTTTTTCTCGGTTTTTTCGTTCGGATCAAATTTGCGGACGTTCGTCTGTTAATCCGCAGTAGTGAACAACGTTTGTTCATTTCGTTCTGGTAGCGAACGTTCGTTCGATAGGTTTTTCTTTTTATTTTATTTTCGACCAGGGACCTATCCATGAATACTTTTCTCACAAATGAGTCCCTGATCTTCAAACCCTCGCAACTTTTTGCTCTTTGTCCAAATCCAGTGAAACCAATGCCAAAATATTCATCTTGTTCCCCTCTCTCCAGATAACCAACTTGAACATTGTTTTGACAAATTAAAATTTGGTTTCAAGCAGATTTGAATTCGAACTTCTTTTGATCGTAGTTTGAGTTTCGCAGCTCCGATTTGGTTGATTCTTTTTGCAAATCGAAGCTCTTCAATTGAACTTTCAGTTTGGACCTTTTTATTTGAGTTTTACCCTTGCATCATATACTTGAGTGCTTATGTATGCTATTGTTTGTTCATGATAGAGTTTCCGGAGTGCGAAGCATGCTACTATGAATCACTAGGGTTTTCAGATCGTCGGCAAGGCAAGTAACACTTTGATCATATCCCTTATTACCCAGGTTTTATGCATTACTCTCAATCCTCAAACATTGCATGAGTATGATCTGTTTAACATGTGGGTATTGGGAAGTAGTTGTTGAGGTAGTACATATTGCCCTTTTATTCAAACCCTGGGAGTTACTACATTACGCTATTATACTTTGCTATGCTATGCTCATAGACGTGGTTTGCTTTGAGTGATTCATGACAGTTGTGAGATTATTATGAACTAAGGGTATACTTAAGGTGGCTACTTTAACACACATCTGGGTGGATTGGTTTGTGAGCACCCGGGGAAATCCAGTGCTGTCCAAAGGAGAATCCTGGGGTATCCGTGTGATTTTTCCTATGGTTCGCCACCCAGGCTCATAGGGATCATTAAGTTATTCATGCTAGAAACTTCCGTGTGTAGCTACAAGCCATTATGGGCTCTCGCATAGTTGAGTAAGTTGTGGGAATCCTTTCCATGATGGGCTAGTAGATGTAGGGGATTGTAGGTGTACCGGCCTATCTATCGGTTAAGGGGACCTCTTCGGAAAGACTGTGTCTCGGTCATCCATTTCTCAAACATCATGTAGTGCAAGAAATTCAATGGAGAAGATCAAGTCTTGTGGGGAAAAGTGCGGAAACCTCTGCGGAGTGTATAAACTAATCATGGTTAGTCCTGTCGCCGCTTATGGACATCTTGAGTATCTGGTGCTTGAGTTACTATGTTGATCTCATCACTTTACTTAATTAACTTGTTGGGTTAATGATTTTTAATTTTGGGATTGAGATGGGGTTACCATTCTCAATGTTTTCAACAAACTTTGTAGTTAAATAAAATATAATCATTTGTTGTAGGGAAAAACTAACTTTCTGCAAATGATAACCATAGAGCCTCCACTAGCCATATATGCATATAGATATAGCTGTTACTTGTTCAAATGCTCTATAGTGTTATCTTGCCAGCATATTCCATGTGCTGACCTACACAGGCTGCAACGTATTATGTTGCAGAGTTTTTAGACGACGAGTAAGGTGCACTAGGTCGTTGTCGTGCACTCATCTATGTCGTTGGAGTTGATGGACTCATTTACCTTAGAAGCTTCCGCTGTTATCTTACTTAGTTAGCCTTCAGCCATATTATTGTAATAAGTACTCTCTTGAGACATTCGATGTAATAAGTGTGTGATTGAACTCTGTTATAAATCCTTCACGTACTGTGTGTGTCAGCATCCAAGGATGACACTTATACATAGAGATTTGACCGTTAGAGGTCAGATCGCTACAATTCGCAACACATGCAAACCCTAGTGACATCACCGAAGCAATCAATTATCTGAGTGTGCCGCACCCCCACTTTATATAGGTGTCCGTAGTGGGCTCAACGCCTGGGCCTCGCACGGACCCTAATGCCCATAAGTCTACTCGGCCAGAATCCGAACACAGCTCGGATCACATCTGACCAGTGTCCTCGAACCCAACCTCGTAGGTTCCTTCCCTTAAGCACGCGACCCCTTAGGTTCAAGCCGGCTTGGTTGCAGTTCGAATCACCTCCGAACTACATAGTTGGTAGTGGCCCCTAGCAAGGCATGCCGAACACCAAGCAGACTATGAAGCTGGTTAGGCGATCTTGTACATCATACTTCCATTCCTTTTGCCACACGATATATGTTGTCGGGCTCAAGGAGAGTCTGTCATCCTTGTGCTATCCCGACCTCTTTCTCTTTCAAGTGATGTCGAACACAAACCAGATTATCTCATAATCCTAATCGCATGGCCTTGCTTATCTTGGTCGGATCACACGAGGGGCCCAGATTACATCTCTCCTGATCGGAGGGCAAATCCCATCTTGCTTGACCATGTCTCACAACATGGGTCTGGACAAGCCTGAAACCTACCTTTGTAACTACCTAGTCATGGAGTAGCATTTGGTTGGCCCAAAGCAAGTCGGTCACCACCCCGAGTACATGCGCCAGCTCAGGTCTTAGGACATAGAACGTATGTTGTACTAGAGACTCACAGATGACATATCGCTGCGTCTCATAGTTGAGTCTGTCCGACTCTGACCTTATCTCAACTCGGATCCGACTACGTCAAATCTGACAAGATCCTTCCGAGTCCATATTAACCGGTTAGCATCCTATGCTCCATGGCTAGTGAGACTGTAACACCCTCGATGCGACTATAGCTCCCACGTGTCGAGGCACGACTTAGAGACATAATCGCATTGGAGGCATATGTCGCAAGTTAGGTAATCTTCACAACATCCCTTGTAATATATAGATAATAAAAGGGGAGATAACATAGTTGGCTTACACTCGCCACATCAATCAAGTACATAAATAACATTACATCATCCAAACACTCATTGCCCGACTACGGCACCAAAATAAAAGATAACCCAACATGCGACACGGTCCCGATCACCCCCAACTGGGCACCACTACTGATCATTAGGGAAAGACACGTAGTATCGTTGAGAGTCCTCGTCGAACTCCCACTTGAGCTCGAGCGCGTCACCTGGAGCGGAATCATCAGGCCCTGCATCTGGTGTAATAGTAATCTGTGAGCCACAGGGACTCAGCAATCTCGCACCCTCGCGATAAAGACTATTTAAGCTTAATAGGTAAGGCAAGGTAAATAAGGTGGAGCTGCAGCAAGCGACTAGCATATATAGTGGCTATCCTGTTCGCAAAAGAGAGCGAGATGAGAAGGCAAAGCGCGAACGCATAACTAAAGAGGGCAACCTGCGACAAGCATTACTCCAACACCGTGTCCACTTCCCGGACTCCGCCGAGAAGAGGCCATCACGGTAACACACTCAGTTGATTCATTTTAATTAAGTTAAGGTTCAAGTTATCTACAACCGGACATTAACAAATTCCCATCTGCCCATAACTGCGGGCACGGCTTTCGAAAGTTCAAATCCCTGCAGGGGAGTCCCTACTTAGCCCATGACAAGCTCTCACAGTCAACGAAGGAATAGACCTCCTCCCGAGATGTTCCGATCAGACTCGGTATCTCGGTTCTTCAAGACACTTCGACAGGTTAAAACTAATCCAGCAACACCACCCGAATGTGCCGACAAATCCCGATAGGAGCTGCACATATCTCGTTCTCAGGGCACACTTAGATGAGTGCTCCATACAACTAAAACCAAACCTTGAGTTTCCCCGAGGGGGCGCTGCACAGGACTCTAGTTTGGACGAACATTCAGAGGAGCACTGGCCCAGGGGGGCTAAAATAAGATGACCCTCGGACTCCGGAAACCCAAGGGAAAAAGAGGCTAGGTGGCAAATGGAAAAACCAAGGTTGGGCATTGCTGGAAAAGCTTTAATCAAGGCGAACTATCAAGGGGTTCCCATTATAACCCAACCGCGTAAGGAACGCAAAATCCGGGAACATAACACCAATATGACGGAAACTAGGGCGGCAAGAGTGGAACAAAACACTAGGCGAGAGGCCGAGCCTTCCACCCTTTACCAAGTATATAGATGCATTAAGATAACAAGATAATATAATGATATCCCAACAAGTAAATAAGGTTCCAACAAGGAACAGTCTCCAATCTTCACCTGCAACTAGCAACGCTATAAGAGGGGCTGAGCAAAGAAGTAACATAGCCAATCAACGGTTTGCTAGGACATGGTGGGTTAGAGGTTTGACATGGAAATTTGGGAGGCTTGAAAGCAAGTGGTAGGCATCATAGCATTGGCATAGCAAAAGAGCGAGCATCTAGCAAAGCAAAGATAGTAGTGATTTCAAGGGTATGATCATCTTGCCTGCAAAGTTGTCAGAGTTGACTGGATCCTCGAAAGCAAACTCAATGGGCTCCTCGTTAGCGAACTCGTCTCCCGGCTCTACCCAAACAAGACAAACAAGTAACAAGGGCACAATCAACCACGTGCAAAGCTCAAACGATATGATGCAAACATGATATGCTATGCGGGATGCGATGCGGGATGCATATGCAAGATTTGACAAGGAATGCATGAACCTGGCCTCAACTTGTAAATCCAAGTCTGCCACTGGAAAGATGAGATGAAATCGCTTGAAAACGATATAAAGAACGCCAGAATCGGAGTTGCGGTTTGGAAATGGCAAGCGATTCAAATATGACCATGTTCTGCGATTTACAGCAAGTAGCCATCTAAATGCAATGAGATGAACATGCTACAGCACTCAAACATGACAACAAAATACATGGCAGGGACGCATTCATGATGCTTAACAAAAGTCTAGCACTGAGCTACGGCCAATTCATCCATTAACAGGTTCAAACAAGCATGGCAAAAATGATATGGAAAACAGATCTCAGACTTAGTGAAATTAACACTTGTCTGGAATTTCAGATCAGGTAGCACACTTTGGAGCAACAAAACTATATGCTACAGGACCTGAACATGGCAAAGTAAAGCATGGCATGGAGATACTCAAAGAGCTTAACAAAAGTCCCTTAGTGACCTTGAGCCAAAAGGGATCAGAAAATACAGTTGCAAGCATGTGAACATGGAAAAAAACATAATCAGTTCTCAGACTTAGTGAAAACTGGAGCATGCTAAAACAGATATCAAGTAGGCATGTTTACGAGCTCGATGCACTCACTACAAAGCAAGTCATGACTAGCTAAGCATACACCCATCAAGAATACACAAAATTCAAGCTAGACATGGCAAGAACAATAGCATAGCATGCACGGATCAACTACAACATCCTCGGCAAAATCGCTAACAAGTAGACAATCTGCCCAGATTCACGAAGTAGCAAAAGTAGAGCTCGATTGACTCAAGCTAGGGTGCTCCATAATTGCAAACAAAGACATGGATGGATAGAGCACTACAAGATTAACAAAACATCCTTACTGATCATCCTCAAAAGAGGCACGGATCACTAGGAAACAACATGAACATATGGCCATATGAGATAAACAGGTCAAGGACTTGGTGGAAATGCTAAGTCCCTGAAATCAGCATTACCAAGTGCCTCACTTTGCAAGCTCGTGCTAGTCACCACACACATCACAAAAATACATGGGTTGCACCTCTGGAAAGATGGCAAAACCCTTAACAAAACATATGTAGAGCACCAAGGCATATCATGCACACAATAACCATGGCAAAAATGACAAATATCTAAATGGAGTAGCAGATCTGACAATTATCTCAAGTAGCACTCTTCTAACAGCATTTCGGGCATCAAGATGAACTCAAATGAAAATGATGCAATGGAATGAAATCATGTACTCTCTGAGGCGAAAATTTCGATATGCTATATGACCAAAACGGAGCTACGGATGCGGAGTTACGGCACGATGAACATGAGCATTTGAAACTGGGAATTTCAGGGACTTAGGAAAATATACCCTCTGAAAAACAGATCTAGGGTTTGGCACGGAAACCGAGGCACTCGCCGGAGCTTCACCGGAGGAGGGCGTGGGGCGGCGCCGGGAAGGTCGGAGGAGGTGGATCCGGCCGGATCCCGCCGGATCCGGGCGCGGCGGGGCCGGAGGAGCAGCGGGCCGGCGAGGGGCAGCGACCGCGGCGAGGTTGGGC